>NW_012267308.1:4350522-4358290 GCF_000151885.1 Dipodomys ordii
AACAGAAAGAAAAAAAAAGCCAGAAGTGGCACTGTGGCTCAAATGGTAGAGTGCTAGCCTTGAGCTGAAGAGCTGAGGGACAGTGCCCAGGCCCAAAGTTCAGGCCCCACGACTGGACCCCCCCCAGGAAAAAAAAAAAGGCTCATATAAAAACATCCAGATAGTCACAGCCTGTAGGAACAAATTAGAAATACAGTCACATATTTCAAAGATACACACTGATTAACCAAGGAAAATAAATCTAGCAAAACCTTAGACTGGAGGCTAGTGTTATAGTAGAGGTTTCTGGGGTGTGTGCACCCGTGCCCATGCATGCCCGTCAGTCCAGGCTGGCCTGGGCACTATCCCTTGGCATTTTCACTCAAGGCTGGCACTCTACCACTTGAGCCACAGGTCCACCCTCAGCTTTTGGCTGGTTAATTGGAGATAAGTCTCACAGACTCCTGCCCTAAGCTAGCTTTGAACTATGAATCCTCAGATTTCAGCCTTCTGCCAAAATTACAGGCCTGATTCACCAGCTCCTGACTGTGGTAGAGCCACAAGAGAGACATGCAGAGACAGAGAGCTAGCCAAGGAGAGAGAGAGCGAGCGAGCCATGGGCACCATTTCTGACATTTGTCTTTCAGAATTGAGAAAGTTGCCCACACCACCATCCATCATCTCTGCTGAGGAGGGAGAGGGAAGAGTGGAGAGTTGTCTAGCCAATGAGACAGAGAAGGTTCACAGTGAGGTTCCCTCTCTCACACACAATTCCAATCACAAGCCAAAGAACCCAGCTGGCTCCCCGGAGCACTGTCTCCTCTGCTCCTGCACGGACGGCAGGGACAGGATCAGTTTGCCAGGGTCACCAGGGCGGGACCATCTCCTCAGCTTCCACCCTTGAGAAGCGCAGCCCCGCCCCGCCCCCTGAGTGGTCCCAGCGCCTGCGCAATCAGTGCGCCCCACTGGCCCTCCCGGCAACCCCCGCGTGCGGTTCTGTACGTTAGACCCGGATCTACGAGCCGTTCCCGCTGTGGAGCCTCCGCTGCAACTGCGCGTCGCCTAGAGACAGGCTCGGCTCTACGAGCGAAACAGCCCTGGCGACCCCATAGCAAACGCGGCGGGGTAAGGAGAGAGGGGAGACACTGCACACCGGGAAATTGTCGGGGCCCGCTCGTGCCCCAGGTCCGCTGGTATGAGAGGGGCGGTTGGTTGAAGTGCGCGCGCCGGTGGGCGTGGCTGGCCTGCGTGTGACGTCATAACGCGTCGGACAAAAGCCGTTGTGGCCTCGGCCATAGGCCAGTCTTCTGTGTCGCCTGCAGTTTGAGGAAAAGCCCCGGTGATCACTTGAGCGCCCTGGAAATGACTCCCGGCAAAGAGGTTCAGCCCCCACTGTGGGGTCGGAACGTTAAGCCTGGAGTCGGGTGTCGGCTCACCCCTGTAATCCCAGCTACTCAGGAGGCTGCAATCGGAGCATCCACAGTTCGAAGCCAGCCTGAGCAGGAAAATCCATAAGACTTTTATCTCCTTTTTTTTCTTTTGTCGGTCATGGGGCCTGAACTCTGGGCCTGGGCGCTGTCCCTCAGCTCTTCAGCTCAAGGCTAGCACTCTACCGCTTGAGCTATAGCGCCACTTCTGGCTTTTCTGCTTATGTGGTGCTGAGGAATCGAACTCAGGGCCTCATGCATGCAAGGCAAGCACTCTACCACTGAGCCACCTTCCCAGCCCTCATCTCCAATTGACCAGCTAAAAGCCAGAAGTGGAGTTTTGGCTCATGGGATAGAAGACTAGACTTGAGCAAAAAGGCAGGGACAGACCCCTGAGGTCAAGCCCTAGTATTGCAGCACTTCCTACCATCTCTCACTCTGCCCCATACTCAAAAAGAGCTACTTGTGGGCTGGGAAGGTTGCTCAGTGGTAGAGCGCTTGTCTTGCATGCCTGAGGCCCTGGGTTCGATTCCTGAGCATCACATAAGCAAAAAGAAAAAAGCCGGAAGTGGTGCTGTGGCTCAAGTGGTAGAGCACTAGCCTTGAGCTGAAGATCTGAGGGACAGTGCCCAGGCCCAGAGTTCAGGCCCCACGACCGGACCCAAAAAAAAAAAAAGAGCTACTTGTGAAGGGAATTGTTTTTTAAGAAGCCAAATCAAAGCACGAGACTCATGCTCTTGTATTCTAAGTCACTTGTTTTCGTTTGTCTTTATTTTTTTTCATGTGTGTTCTGGTTTTGTAGCCCCAGCCCCAACTGACCTCATCCTGCCTCACACTCCCCTCTGCTGGGATTCCAAACAGCCTCCCCAACCCTAATAGAATTCTTAATCAGAGCCTGCCAAATTTTTCTCTTTATGTCTGGTGAATCCAAGCAGGCTTTCAAGACTTTAAAGGAGACTCTGGGGTTTAGATGATTTAGAGGATTAGATTTATCTAAACTCTGTGGTGTGTGTGTGTGTGTGTGTGTGTAAGTGTGTAAGAGATCAACGGGGAAACAATTGGCATCATTTGAGAAAATCTTAAGTCTGTCTCTTATGGACTTGTTTTCTTCTAGCTTCAGCCTTTGTGGACTTTCTGCTTCTGGCAAATAAGACTGACACATTATTAAATTCCTAAACCATGGCCCAGGTAAGTTACTATTAATATCTTCTGTTACAAATTATGTCATGTTAAGATCCCATGGACAATTCTTTGTCCTGAAACTTCTTGTGTATTAGATTCCCTTCAAAAACCTCCCGGTCATTTCAAATCCAGTGATGGATGGAGCTAACTAATCAAGTCATTGTCTTACTCTTTTCCAGCATTGTTTACCTATTGAACAAATCAGCATCTTTTGTATTTGCCAAAAAGCTGCATTAGAACATAAATGAAATTGCTTAAAGGAGAGATATTGGACCATCTTTTCTCTGCTGATAAGGATGGGCCCTATTAGTCACTCAAAGGACAAATTAACTTTTCTACATTTGAGTTTTTCAATTATATAAGACAAAATTTGCTATTAGCTGGCCTCAGCTTCAGTTAATAGTGTCTCATGGTTTGTAAGGATTTATAGGCTGGGAAGAAATGTGGCTAAGTCTTACATATATAGAGATCTGATCTTCTCTGGAAAGCTCTAATCATTGCACCCAAGGAAGTGTTCCTTGTGTTGGTCTGGAATGATATATTGTCTACTTTATGGGAGCTAGTAAGATTACCTAGATATATAAGTAATCAGACTCAGAATTATGGGTGTTCTTATGATTTTTTTTTGAAGGCTGGAATGTGGCTTAGTGGTAGAGTGCTTGCCTAGCATGCATGAAGCCCTGGGTTTGATTCCTCAGTGCCACATAAACAGAAAGAGCCAGAAATGGTGCTGTGGCTTAAGTGGTAGAGCGCTAGCCTTGGGCACAGAGAGGCTCAGGGACAGAGCCCAGGCCCTGAGTTGAAGCCCCAGGACCAGCAAAACAAAAGCAAACAAAAATTTTGTTGAACCAGATATGTAAGTATGCAAGAATGATTAAGTCTTGGATATCCAGACTAGTTTACAATCAGTTTTTAAAAAAGGATTCAAGCCGGGCACTGGTGGCTCATGCCTGTAATCCTAGCTACTCAGGAGGCTGAGATCTGAGGATCGAGGTTCAAAGCCAGCCCGGGCAGGAAAGACCGTGAGACTCCTATCTCCAATAAACCACCAGAAAACTGGAAGTGGCGCTGTAGCTCAAGTGGTAGAGCACTCGCCTTGAGCTGAAGAGCTGAGGGACAGCGCCCAGGCCCAGAGTTCAAGCCCCACGACCGACAAAAAAAATAAAATAAAAAATAAAAAAAGGATTCATTAAACAATCTGTCAGGCTAGAAATAAATGTCAGTGACAGAGTACTTGCCTAACATACACAAGGTCTAGGTTTGATCTTCAACACCATAAGCAAATAAAAACAAACCAAAAGTCAGTCATAACAAAAAAAAAAATCACATATGATGTGCTTCTACAATAAACTTAGATTTTTTTATTTTGGGTTGGTTGTGGGGTTTGTATTCAGGACCTGGGCACTGTCCCTGAGCTTTTTCACTTAAAGTGAGGACTCTACTACTTTCAGCCACAGCACCACAGGAATTCAGCATATCAGCATATAAGTATAATACCTCTTGATGAGTGTCACCTCTTCTATCATTCTCTCATCTCTCTCAACCCCATCACTCCCTTCAAGTTTCCTGGTTTCATATTCATTTGTATATATTGAATATAATGACTATTTGACTGTATTTGCCCACCCTTCCTCTCTACTTTTATTCCCTCTCTCCCTTCCCCCCCACAAACTTTGCCATCCCTCACTGACAAAATATGTTTCAGCTTTCTCAAGATAATCTTGAACTTTCAGTTTTCTTGCCTGGGTCCCCAAAGTACTGAGATTTCAGATGTCTTCCACTGCCTGGTTTGATTCTTTTAATTTCCTAGCCATATATGTATTATTGAGGTAGAACAGTAGAGACTGTAGCAACAGAATCCTTCAGGAATAGATAGGTACTTTGCTTTAAGCACATTCATTTCCTAACTTACTCTGTCATGGCCTGCCCACTCATGCCTGTTTGATTTCTGCAGTGCTCCATTTCTTACAGTATCTCTTTCATGTTTATCTTTTCCATCATTTTTGTAGGGGTTGTAAGTGGTACTGAGGATGAAACTCAGGGCTCATGCTTGCTAGATAGGTGCTCTCCCACTCAATTTACACCCTCAGACCCTTTTTGCATTTGGTTATTCTTCCCACTCCCCCTTACCCCCCACTCCAGTCATGGGGCCTGAACCCTGGGCCTGGACGCTGTTCCTCAGCTCTTCAGCTCAAGGCTAGTGCCCCTTCTGGCTTTTTCTGCTTATGTGGTGCTGAGGAATCAAACCAAGGGCCTTGGGCATGCAAGGCAAGCACTCTACCACTCTACCACTGAGATACTTTACCACTCTACACTCTACCACTAAGATACTTTCCCAGCCCCCATTTGGTTATTCTTTTCTTTTTTTTATTTTTATTTACTTTTTTTGGGGGGGGGTCCAGTTGTGCGGCCTGAACTCTGGGCTTGGGCTCTGTCCCTCAGCTCTTCAGCCCAAGGCTAGCACTCTACCACTTGAACCACAGCACCACTTCCAGCTTTTTTTTTCTTCTGCTTATGTGGTGCTGAGGAATCAAACCCAGGGCCTCATGCATGCAACCAGGCGCTCTACCACTGAGCCACCTTCCCAGCCCCCGCATTTGGCTATTCTTTTTTTGGGGGGGAGGGTCCAATCGTCTGAACTCTAGGCCTTGGCGCTGTCCTCAGCTCTTCAGCTCAAGGCTAGCGCTCTACCACTTGAGCTACAGCGCCACTTCCGACTTTTTTCTTTTTGCTTATGTGGAGCTGAGGAATCGAACCCAGGGTCTCAGGCATGCAAGGCAAGCGCTCTACCACTGAGCCATCTTCCCAGCCCCCATTTGGTTATTCTTGAAGTAGGGTCTTGGCTGGATTGGGCTATGACCCTTCTATTTTTGCTTTCTTATGTTGCTGGGAAGTATAGGCACAAAACACTGCACTTGGCCAATGTGCTTCCTCCTCTGTAGCTGGGATAACAGGTTTGTGCTTCCATGACTAGCCATTGGTTAAGATGGAGTCTCATAAACTTTCTTCTTCTTCTTTTTTTTTTTGGTCATGGGGCTTGAACTCAGGCCCTGGGTGCTGTCCCTGAGCTCTTTTGCACAAAGCTCATGCTCTACCACTGTGAGGCACAGTACCAGTTCCACCTTTTGAGTGGTTAATTGGAGATAAGAGTCTCATGGGAGTTGGTCGCCCGTGGCTCATGCCTGTAATCCTAGCCAATCAGGAGGCTGAGATCTGATAATCGCGGTTCAAAGCCAGCCTGGGCAGGAAAGTCTGTGAGACTCCTCTCCAGGGCTGGGAAGGTGGCTCAGTGGTAGATCGCTTGCCTTGCATGCCTGAGGCCCTGGGTTCGATTCCTCAGCACCACATAAGCAAAAAGAAAAAAGTCGGAAGTGGCGCTGTAGCTCAAGTGGTAGAGCACTAGCCTTGAGCTGAAGAGCTGATGGACAGCGCCCAGGCCCAGAGCTCAGGCCCCATGACCAGATCTCCCCAACCCCCACCCCCACCCAAAAAAAGACTCATCTCCAGTAAACCACTCAAAAACCAGAAGTGGCTCTGTGGCTCAAGCTGTAGAGTGCTCACCTTGAGCTGAAGAGCTGAGGGACAGCGCCCAAGCCCAGAGTTCAAAGCTCCATGACGGACAAAAAAAAAAAAAAGAATCTCCTGGGGACTTTTCTCTCTTGCCTGGCTTTGAACCCCAATCCTCAGATACTCAGATATCAGCCTCCTGAGTAGCTATGATTATAGGCATGAGCCACCAGTGCCTGGCCTTATAAACTTTGTTATGTCCAGGCTGGCTTCAAGCACCCATTTCATGATTTCCACTTCTCAAGTAGCTAGGATTAAGTCACTGTACATGGCCTTCTCCTTCCATCATAGAACAAATGTTCTTTCATTTCAGTAATACATACTTTTTGTCACCTCAGGGAGCCGTGATGTTCAATGATGTATCTGTAGTCTTCTCTCAGGAAGAGTGGGAATCCCTGGACTTGGAACAGAAGGACTTGTATAGAGATGTGATGTTGGAGAACTATAGCAACTTGATCTCACTGGGTAAGGTTATCTGCCTTTATTTTAATTTATTATTTTTATTTTGTGTGTTTGTGTGCTGGACCTAGGGCTTGAACTCAGAGACTGGACACTCTTCCTCAGCATCTTTTGTTCAAGGTTAGTACTCTACCATTAGAGCAACAACTCAACTTCCAGCTTCCTGGGTGATTAATTGTAGATAAGAATCTCAGGCCAGGCTCTGGTGGCTCACACCTGTAATCCTAGCTGCTCATGAGGCGGAGATCTGACGGTTGTAGTTCAAAGCCAGCCTGGGCAGGAAAGTCTGTGAGACTCTTACCTCCAATAAACCACTAGAAAACCAGAAGTGGCACTGAGGCTCAAGCGGTATAGCGCTTGCCTTGAGCTGAAGAGCGCAAGGACAGAGCCCAAGCCCAGAGTTCAAGCCCTACAACCAACAACAACAAAAAAAGAATCTCAGGACTTTCTTGTCCAGACTGGCTTTGAACCACAATCCTTACATTGTATCCTCCTGAATAGTTAGGATTACAAGAGTGAGCCATCAGCACCTGGCTTAGTTATATGACTTTAGAAATTAGACTGGGTTCTCTGTAACATCAACTTTAGCCACTGGATATTTTGAGAGTATATTTCAAGAAACAGTTTCATTTTCTGCTCCCTGTTTAAGGGAGTGGTTTTATCTGTATTACATTGCAAGTGAGCACCTGAAAAAGGAACATACACATATTGGTAAAACTGGGTTTTGTGCTCACAACTTTGTAATTGTTATGCAAGTCCTCTACCTCTTGAGCCATGCCGCTAACCCTTTTTGCTTTTAGCTATTTTTGAGAAGGAATCTTAGCTTTTGCCAAGTTATATCTCGGGACCCTGATCTTTACACAAAGTAGGTGGATTCCAGATCTGAAACACCACTTGCAGCTTGGTTTTCAAAATTGGGTCTTGTTTAGTCTTTTTTTTGGGGGGGTGGGGAGTGGGGGGTGGTCTTGGGGCTTGAAATCTGGGCCTGGGCACTGTCCCTCAGCTCTTGAGCTCAGGGCTAACACTCTACCACTTGAGCCATAGTACCACTTCTGGTTTTCTGGTGGTTAATTGGAGATAAGAGTCTCATGGATGGAGCTGGGAAGGTGGCTCAGTGGTAGAGTGCTTGTCTTGCATACATGAGGCCCTGGGTT
>NW_012267308.1:4359940-4381221 GCF_000151885.1 Dipodomys ordii
GGCTTTTTTCTTTTTGCTTATGTGGTGCTGAGGAATCGAACCCAGGGCCTCATGCATGCAAGCCAAGTGCTCTACCACTGAGCCACCTTCCCAGCACCTCTAACTTTTTTGGTAGAGATAAGAAACTCACAGACTTTCCTGCCCAAGTTGTCTTCAAGCCAGGATCCTCAAATCTCATCTTTCTGAGTAGCTAGGGTTACAAGCATGAGCCATTAGTGCTCAGCAGGAATTGTATTGCAAGTAGTATATTTTAGTTTATATATTTCTGAAAATGTTCTGTAAGTGGAACAAGTTGAAACAGCAGAAAGAGGGCAACACTGGGGGTTGGGGTGAAGAAAAGTAGGTTGATCTGAGTGATGGAGAGAAGATTACAGAACAAAGTGATTTTTCTTCTTCTTTTTTTTTTTTTTTCAGAGCTGAGGACCAAACTCAGGGCCTTGTACCTGCCAAACAAGTGCAAAAGTGACTTTTTTGAAAAAAAAAAAAAAAAAAGTAGCAGTTATGAGCTAGTGGCTCATGTTTCTAATCCTAGAAATTGGTTGAATATTGCTTTTGTTGTCTTTTCATTTTCACTATAGAAATTACTCCTTGCTTTCTTGGTTTGTTTTAGATTTGGAGACTCAGAAGTCATCTTCAGAAAATGATCTTTTTGAAATCAGTTTGTCTCAATGAAGATATTGGGAAGAATTAAAAACCACGGCCTTCAGGACCATGGTTTGCAAAATGATCGAGATTCCAAAAGACAACTTACAGGACAAGAGGCACTTCCAGAGGGCTATTTGAGTCAAGTGAAAATGACATCTGAAAAAGTGTCCTCTAATCAGAAGCACACATCTGCTGCTCCACAGCAGAGAATTCAGTTTGTGGAGAAACCCTACGAGTGCAAGGAGTGTGGGAAAGCCTTCAGAGTGCGCCAACAGCTTACTTTTCATCACAGAATTCACACAGGAGAGAAACCCTACGAATGCAAGCAGTGTGGGATGGCCTTTAGGCAGACCGCCCACCTCACTCGACATCAGAGACTTCACTCTGGTGAGAAGCTCCATGAATGTAAGGAGTGTGGGGAAGCTTTCCTATATGGCCCTGACCTTAGAGTCCATCAGAAAATCCATGTCGGTGAGAAGCCCTACGAGTGTAAAGAATGTGGGAAGGCCTTCAGAGTGCGGGGACAGCTTACTCTTCACCAGAGAATCCACACTGGTGAGAAGCCATATGTGTGTACAGAGTGTGGGAAGGCCTTCAGGCAGTATGCACACCTTAGTCGCCACCAGAAGCTCAACACTGCAGACCGAATCTATGAATGCAAGGAGTGTGGGAAGGACTTCCTGTGTGGCTCGGGCCTTCGGGTCCATCACAAACTTCACACTGGTGAGAAGCCCTATGAATGTAAAGAATGTGGGAAGGCCTTCAGAGTGCGCCAGCAGCTCACACTCCATCAGAGGATTCATACTGGTGAGAAGCCCTACGAATGTAAGGAATGCGGGAAAACATTTAGTCGGGGTTATCATCTAATTCTCCATCACAGAATTCACACTGGCGAAAAGCCTTATGAGTGTAAGGAGTGCTGGAAAGCCTTCAGCCGTTACTCACAGCTGATTTCCCATCAGAGTATTCATATTGGGGTGAAGCCCTACGACTGTAAGGAGTGCGGGAAGGCCTTTCGTCTCCTCTCCCAGCTGACCCAGCATCAGAGCATTCATATTGGTGAGAAGCCCTATCAGTGTAAGGAGTGTGGGAAAGCCTTTCGGTTGCGTCAGAAGCTTACTCTACATCAGAGCATTCACACTGGGGAAAAGCCCTTTGAGTGTAAGGAATGTAGAAAGGCTTTTAGACTTAACTCTTCCCTCATTCAGCATCTGCGAATTCATTCGGGTGAGAAACCTTACGAATGTAAGGAGTGTAAAAAGGCCTTTAGGCAGCACTCACACCTTACCCATCACCTCAAAATTCACAGTGTCAAAATGTAAGACACATTCTATGAATGTTGTAATCTTCTGCCGCACACCTGTACTTGACTCAGCCTAAGAGGTTTTTCTGCTCTTAAAGGAATGTGATAATGTATACCATTATCGCATTCCCCAGTCTCCATTCTCAGACTTCTGTCTTCTGCATATTTGTTTAGGAAATTACATTAATATAACAATGTAGAAAGTGAACTTACCCCATTCATTTTCCTACCTATGTTATATTAAACAAAATACTTAACTGCTCTAGGCTCTTAATTTCTTCCCTTGTGAAATGGGGATAGAAGACTTTAGGCAAAGATGGCTGCCAATTCTTTGATAATGTTTCCATAAAAAATGGAATCCTGACCTCCTCTTGAACATGGGCAGACCGTGTACTGCAGTGCCCAGTAGAACATACCTAGTAGAAGTACTGCTGAGCCAGTTTCTCTGTCTCTTTCCTCATAGGGTTACTTCATGTCTTGAAATACCCTACAGAGCACTAGTGCTTAATAGAACTTTAAAAAACAAAAACAATATTGCCAGATAAGCACAGGAGCTCCATGCACTCTCATCATTGAAGTGCCTATCAAAAGACAGAGCTGGGCACGGTATTGCATACACAGGAGAATGTAGAGTTTAAAGCCAGACACGGGCAGGCCCCAATGGCTCCTATCGGTATTATACTGGCACAAAAGACAAAAAGCCACAGTAAATTTGATTGCATAGGGAGTTTGAGGCCCACTTGGCCAACATAGAGTCAAGAGACTCATCTCTAGAAATAAAACTAAAACTACTTAAGAAAGAAAAGGTGGTTTTCTTTTTGTTGTTGTTTAATGTAAAACAATATGTGAAACTTACTGTGAAGGACTTTCGGGATAGAAATGTCAACATAAAAGCTTATAGAGTGTTACTTGCCTTAGCAAGGAAAGCAACTGATAATCATGTTATTTAAGCAACTATTTGCTTTTAAAAGAATTTTTTTTGGGGGGAGGGGAGTCAGGTCATGGGGTCTGAACTCTGGACCTGGGCGCTGTCCCTCAGCTCTTCAGCTCAAGGCTAGCGTTCTACCACTTGAGCCACAGCCCCACTTCCGGCTTTTTTCTGCTTATGTGGTGCTGAGGAGTTGAACCCAGGGCCTCAAGCATGCAAGGCAAGCGCTCTACCACTGAGCCAACTTCCCAGCCCAATTTTTTTAACGTAAAATGGTGCTTTTTAGGGGCTGGGTGTAGTCAGTGAAAAGCACTTGCATAGCATGTGTGAGCCCCTGGGACCTACCCAAAACCACCAAAAAGAAAAAACAAAACCAACAAAACAGCTGGGCACACGTGGCTCTTACCTGTAGTCCTAGCTACTCAGGGGACTGAGATCTGAGGATGCAACTCGCTGCCAGCCCAGGCAGGAAAGTCTGTATGACTTATCTCCAGCTAATCAGCAAAAAGCTAGAAATGAAGCTGTGGCTCAAGTGGTAGAGCACCAGCCTTGAGCCAGAGAAAAAGCCCTGAGTTCAAGACCTACTGTCAGTCAGTACACACACACACAAAAGGTGCTTTCCACTGGGATAGGAAACTCTTACTATCTTTTATACACTATATGTATTTAAACCCTTTTATCAATCTTCATTTAGGCTAGATGCAATTTCTTACTATGAAAAATGCCTTACTGGATAACTTTTTTTGCTGTTGGTAAGCAAGAGTTTTTCTAAAGTAGGTGCTGAAAATTGGTACTAGGTCAGCTATTATTCACACTTTAAACCTTATTGGATAATTTCTTAAAAGTAGAGACTATTTTGGTGGCTTCAATTACAAGCCTGTAACCAGAGACACATTTCCTTGCATCCCTAAATCTGGTATAGGTTTGAATATTTTCCTGGTTAAACATCTGCTTCATGGCTAAACAATGTAATTGTTCAAATTATATCCTATTCATGTTCCATTAAAAATATCAAGAATTATATTTCATTGTTTATTGAGAAAGTGACTTGATAAAGTTTCATAGGCTGCCCTTAGACCTGCTACATAGCACAAGTTGGCCTTGAACTTACCATCCTCCTGCTTTAGCCTTCCAAGTACTGGGGTTACAGGTGCATACTGCCTAACCTGGGAGAAACATGTCATATTTAGAAATAAAATTCCAGGTAGTAATCACTTACATATTATTACATGCTGG
Organism: Dipodomys ordii; assembly: GCF_000151885.1. Lineage (NCBI taxonomy): Eukaryota > Metazoa > Chordata > Mammalia > Rodentia > Heteromyidae > Dipodomys > Dipodomys ordii. The sequence continues at coordinate 4,364,053 of NW_012267308.1, forward strand.
CCTTACCTTCTCCCAAATTGTTGTTTATATATGTCTTTATGGTGATATTATCAAGTTGAAATTTAAAATATGATTGCACTCAGTTTTCATTATTATAAAAGATATCTCAAAAGTATAAACATGTTTTAAATTTTGTGTTTTACTTGACTCCTTATTTTCTAGGCTATCAATTTTGTCACTAACAAATGAATATGTTTTATCCTGAATACTTGCAGTGATTATCTTATCACTTAGTCTTATTACCATAAAACCTCTGGAATGAGGTGGTGCTAACAGGAATCTAGTCATTTTCCTCAATGGAATGGAAATCACTTAGTGTAATTACCTCTAGTTTGAAGGGAATACACTGTTTGGGCTCACTTGTTTACTGTGATTTCTATTTACCTTTTTATTATAAATGCCTATCAAGTACAATTAGGTGTTGTTTTGGTACATTCATACAGTGTCTTCTTGAGAGTGTTAATGTGATAAGTTGTGCTGTAGTCGTTAAGAGAATGTAGTATTGGTGCAAGAGTGAAAAAGTAAACCAATGGAGCAAAATAAAGAGCCCTGAAAAAGACTGGTGTATATGTGGTCATGTAATTTGTTATAAGGATCCTCCAGTGTGGTTGGGAAATAAATGGTGATGTTTTCAATCTGTTAGCAACTGACCGGGCACGTATCTCTTTGGATAAAATATTACTCATCAGTCAGGCGCTGGTGGCTCACGCCTGTAATCCTAGCTACTCAGGAGGCTGAGATCTGAGGATCTTGGTTCAAATCCAGCCTGGGCAGGAAAAGCTGGGAAACTCTTTATCTCCAGTAAACCATCAGAGAACCGGAAGTGGTGCTATGGCTAAAGTGGTAGAGCTCTAGCCTTGAGCTGAAGAGCTGAGGGACAGTGCCCAGGCCAAGTTCAAGCCCCATGACTGACAAAAAAAAAAATTACTCATCCTAATCACCACTGACTAGCTTTGAGCAAAAGAAGCTCAGGAACAATGCCCAGGCCCTGAGTTCAAGCCCCAGGCCTGGTGCGCCCATGTGCATGCGCACGCGCACTCACACACACACACACACACACACACAGAAGCAAAATTCCAGCATCTTTCCAGATTCATTCCCATTCTGAAAAACTGGACAGCATGCCCACTTCTAGTCTCTAGTGGGCTGATCCCATTTCTTTCTGTACAAAGCTGGGCCAGGACAAATTCAGTATTAACTCCTCTGAGAAATACCTCCCAACAACAATATCTTGTTAATGTTCCCACTTTTCAATCCTCAGGAAGGCATAACATTATAAATATATGTACTCAATAGAGCTTGAAAGCACTTGAGCAAAACCTGAGAACTAAACAAAAATAAGAAACCTGTCAGTAAATCACGTTCTCAGCGGGATCTTTTGGCATCAAACAATCATTAGAGTTCCTTTATCAGTCTCAGTTGGAACCTTACCAGAGTGAGCAGGGACTTACTCGATAAATAGTTGGCACAGGGCTGGGAAGGTGGCTCAGTGGTGGAGTGCTTGCCTTGCACACATGAGGAACTGAGTTTGATTCCTCAGCACCACATAAGAAAAAGCCAGAAGTGGTGCTGTGGCTCGAGTGGTAGAGTGCTAACCTTGAGCTGAAGAGCTAAGGGACAGTGCCCAGGCCCAGAGTTCAGACCCCACAACCCTCCCAAAAAAAAAAAAAGTTGGCACAGTTTCATAAGGTCTTGTGTCCAGTCATCCTGATCTTGTTCTTGTTGGATTGTGAGTTACAGATAAACCATCATATGGAGTGTTCTAACCTTTATAGGAATGAAAGACTTCAGTACTTGAGGGTTTTTTGTTGTTGTTGTTGTTGTTTGGGTCCCGTCGTGAGGCCTGAACTCTGGGCTTGGGTGCTGTCCCTCAGCTCTTCAGCTCAAGGCTAGAGCTCTACTACTTGAGCCACAGCGCCACTTCTGGCTTTTTTCCTTTTGCTTATGTGGTGCTGAGGAATGGAACCCAGGGCCTCATGCATGCAAGGCAAGCGCTCTACCACTGAGCCACCTTCACAGCCCCAGTACTTGAGTTCTTGAGAAAGCACAACCGTGGAGAAACACATCCATTCCAACCACAGCCCTGTATTGTCATCTTGGGTAAAACATTCCCCAAATGATTACCATGTGTTTGTGCAGACTATGGTTTTGTGGTTTTGTCCTTTTGTTTGTATTTTGCTAATCCTGGTGCTTGAACTCTGGGCAAGGGCTCTATCTCTGAGTTGCTTTTGTTCAAGGCTAGCACTCTATCACTTGAGCCACAGTATTCTTTTCTGAGTAATTTATTGGAGATAAGAATCTCATCGACTTTACTGCCTGGGCTGGCTTCAAACTGTGGTCCTCCCATCTCAGCCTCCTGAGTAGGTAGGATTATAGGTGTGAGCCACCAGCTCCCAGCCCATTTATTATTATTATTTGTGATCTACTACTGAGCCACACCTCAAGTTCTGGCTTCTTTGCTGGTTAATTGAAAATCAGTGTCTCACCAATTTTTATTTCTAGGCTGGCTTTGAACCATGATCCTCAGGTTTCAGTTCCCTGAGTAGCTAGGATTATAGCAGATATAATGCCTTTAATAGATTGCAAGTTAAAGGTCTGGAGCTCACTTTTTGTTCCCTGGTAGTGATCCGTACCTGTTTCAGTTAAAACTAATCTTAGTTTTTTTGTTTTTTTGATGTTTTTTAATAAGTCAGAATTCTAGCTGTGCACTGGTAGCTGACACCTGAAAGACATCTCCAATTAACCACAAGAAAACCGGTGCTATGGCTCAAAGTGGTAGAGAGCTAGCCTTGAACACAAAGAAGCTCAGTGCCCAGGCCCTGAGTTCAAGCTCCAGGACTGGCAAAAGGCAGAAGTGTTGTGCCCCCGTCGTAGGACCCCCACCAAGACCACCGAGAGTCAGACGTTCTGAAATGCAAAAGCAAGGCTTTATTCAGATGGGCTGCAGCTCGGGCTTCGTCCTACACAACGACTCAGTGGAGCTTAGGAGGAAGCCCCGAGCTGAAATTTCACAGGGTTTATAAAGACAAGAATCACAAAGTGACAAATTTACAGCAACCAGAGGCCTCAGCAGGACATTCCAGGGCAATAAGGGGTAGTAAGAAGTTATCAGATCCGTTGGGTCTTAATGGGACATCTGGGCATTTCTTTAGGGAGTTACCTGGCTAGTTGGGTTCTGATAAGCTGTTCTGCTAGCTGGGATAATTTGTGGTCTGGGTTTTCTCACAGGGTCTGTTTATCTTGGGCCAGCTTAGTCATCTCCTGGAGTTTGTGGGGGTCTAAGGTCAGCTATAGTACAAAGTAGGGCCTAACTTCAGAGTAAATTTCAGCGCAAACAAATCATCTGGAAGTCAGGAGGGCCCAGGTTAATATGAACAGCAGAATGGCCACTACTTCGAAACGAAGCCACTTTTAACGAAGAACAACAACAACAACGAAGCAGCAGCAGTAGCAGCAAGCATTCTAGGGGCTGGCATGTAGCTCAGTGCTACACAGCATTTTCCTAGCACGCTGCAGATCCTGGGTTCGTCGCTGTCAGTGCTAATAGAACAAGACAATCTTCTGCCCATATCACTCATTTAAATGTCACAGACACTGAAAGGTAGGCTAACATCTTCAAAAAGGGAGCAAGGGAGGGAAGGAGCAAGCCATCCATCCTGGTGAAGGAAAGAAGACAAGGACCTGTACGTCTTGTGGGACTTTGGGGCTATTTTTATTGGGGGGGGATTCATATGTGCTTAGTATAAATGTATCAGCATCTGCTAGTGCCGTGAGTTCTTAAGACTTGGCACAGTACAAACCCAGGGCTCTTGGATGACGACTTGCTTAGACCTCCGCAGCTAGGACTCAGGCTTAGCGCTGTCAGGCTGTTCCTATTACGCTTGCGCACCACGCGCACCCTTTGGGGGCGAGAGCACGCCCCTCCGGATGCAAGAGAACTACATTTCCCACAAGCCTTCGCGCCGGCTCCTTCCGGCTGCCTGGGCGCTGTCGGCTGGGGGAAGAGGTGAGTCGGTCGCTCGCCCTGAGGAAATGGGCGCGGGGGCGGCGCGGCCTTCTGTGTGAGTCGGAGCTTGGAGACACGGAGTTTTTGACGCCCACTGGGCAGTCGGTCCCCTGCTGAGTCCTCTGCCCTCCCGCCTCAGGGCTCGGAGGCCCGGAATGGGCTCCGAGTTAACCCGCGTGAAGCGCGGGGTGAAGATGCCCTCCGCTCCCCCCAACAAAAAGACGCCGCGGCGAGAACCCCCGAGGGCCTCGGGCCGCCTCGGAAAGCCGGGAGAAGAGGGAGGCTGCCAGGTTCCCGCGCGGCCCGCCCTCCCTGGCCGCGGGGTGCAGCGGGGTGGGGGCGGCGAGGGCCGCGGTGGGGGCTCCGCCCGCTCGGCCCCCCCCCCACGCTCGTCCCTGGGCAGGCCGGGAAACGGAGACCATCGCGGGGCAGGCGTCACACCCAGCGTCTGGGTGAACCTGCGTTTCCTCTTTGTTCCAGGAAATGTGATTTGTGTTTTCCTAGACGGGGAGATATTAGCTTCCTTTTCTTTCTTTTTCTTTTTTTTCTTTCCTGTTTTCCTGTGAAAGCGCATACACTGCGAAGGTCTAAAAAGGGCGGCTGCAGGGCTGGGAAGGTGGCTCAGTGGTAGAGTGCTTGCCTTGCATGCCTGAGGCCCTGGGTTCGATTCCTCAGCACCACAAAAGAAAAAAAGCCGGAAGTGGCGCTGTGGCTCAAGTGGTAGAGTGCTAGCCTCGAGTTGAAGAGCTGAGGGATAGCACCCAGGCCCAGAGTTCAGGCCCCACGACCTGACCCTAAATAAATAAAAAGGGCGGCTGCAGCCTACTGTTAAGCAGATGAGGGGAGAGGAAGCAGATAAAGGAAGCTGCAAACTTAAAGGGAAATCGTTGTATCTCCGTTAAATGGATTTCCTCTTTGAGAGATGATCTTTTTTTCCTTTTAACTAGTGATGTTTTATTTTACTACTGGGGAGTACACATTCTCTAAGCCACTCTCCTGATAACTGCTCAGGGGAGTACTACATCACCGATGAATATCTGCTTCTAATCTCGGAGCAGCCATTCCGTGACTCTTAAGATTCTCTTCAAAAGCCTTGGCTTGGGTTGGGGATGTGGGGAGGAGGGGGGAGATTTCCTCCCTCTGGGACTCCCTAAACATAAGCTTGTCATACAATATAAGCTGGTTCCAGTTAATCTAGTTGGTTACACTAGACTGGTACACCTGACCTGATGAGTCTATTGGCTTGGTAAAACACCTTTCTTCCCAGTGAATAAATGGAATGATGGAGAATACTCCGATACACCTTTTTCCAGTGAGTATTTACACGTGTGATGGGCAAGCATTACATTTCTCCTGTGACTCTCTTCTAATATTTGAGTCCTTTATAAGTACTGCATAAAGAATGGCTAACTACTATTTTAGTTTGTAATAAAGAGAGATTACAGAGTTGGGGGGCAGTCCTGGGGCTTAAACTCAGGGCCTGGGCACTGTCCCTGAACTGCTTTTACTCAAGGCTAGCACTCTACCACTTGAGCCACAGTGCCACTTCTAGCTTTTTCTCTTTATGTGGTACTAAGGAATGAAACCCAGGGCTTCATGCATGCTAGGCAAGCACTCTGCCACTAAGCTACATTCCTAGCCTAAGTAACTTTTTATTTGAGTGTGTGTATGCACATGCACTTCAGTACTGGAACTTGCACTCCGGGCCTGGGTGCTATCCTTTAGGTTTTTTACTTAAAGCTGTCATTGGTCCACTAAGGTATCACTTCTGTCTTTATGGTGCTTTATTGGAGTTAGTCTCATGAACTTTCCTGACAGAGTTACCTTCTAACCTTGATCCTCAGATCTCAGTCTTCTAAGTAGGATTACAGGTATGGGCCACTGAGACGCTGCTCTCTTCCAGTTTTGTGTTGGCATAGGAAAGGCATGGTTATGGGAATAGTTTGGAAACAGAATGCCATGTAAAAATTACATTAACATAAATGATTTGGAAATTCTGAGGTACATCTGATTTCATGGCTTCTTTTTTTCTTCCAGCTTTGGTTTCTGTGAACCCTGCAGTTCTCCAACAGAAAAATACTGAGACGATTTGACCAGTTTTTACAGTTTGAGAACCATGGCCCATGTAAGTTAATATATTTTTTATTTCTTCCCCCACCCCCTGCCCACAGGATCTTGCCATGTAGTCCAGCTTGGCCTATAATTCATGATGGCCTGGCTCAGCCTTCCAAGGGCTAGGCTTACAAACACACTCAGCACACTGTTTGACATATTAGCCTAGAGCAAAAAAAGCTAAGGAACAGAACCTAGGCCCTGTGTTCAAGCTCTAGAATCCTCACACAAAAGAGAAAGAAAGGTCAGTCTAGGCAGGAAAGTCTGAGAGACACTAATCTGCAATTAATCGCAGAAAAAGCCTGAAATGGAACTGTGGGTCAAGTGGTGGAGCACTAGCCTTAAACAAAAAGGAGCTCAGGGATAGCACCCATGCCCAGAGTTCAAGCCTTAGGAAGGTGGGGGGGGGGGACAAGGAACTTCATGATAAACCAGTCTTTTTAGAGATTGTTTTGTATAGTACATTAGGGAGAAATCTTTTTCCTCATCATTAGAGTTGAAAAATACATTTCTTTGGATTTTATGGTACTGGGAATGTGGCTTAGTGGTAGAGTGCTTGCCTAGCATGCACGAAGCCCAGGGTTCAATTCCTCAGTACCAAATAAGCTGGAAGTGGTGCTGAGTTCAAGCCCCAGGATTGGCAAAAAAAAAGAGAGAGAGAGAGAGAGAGAGAGAGAGAAGAAGAGGAAGACATGTGCCATTTGATTTTTTGTTTTGTTTTTTGGGTCCGGTTGTGGGGCCCGAACTCTGGGCCTGGGCGCTGTCCCTCAGCTCTTCAGCTCAAGGCTAGCTTTTTTCTTTTTGCTTATGTGGTGCTGAGGAATCAAACCCAGGGCCTCATACACTCAAGGCAAGCTCTCTACCACTAAGCCACCTTCCCAGCTCTTTTTTTTTTTTTTTTAAAGTTGGTCGTGGGGCTGAACTCTGGGCTTGGGCACTGCCCGTGAGTTCTTCAGCTCAAGGTGAGCACTCTACCACTTGAGCCACAGCACTACTTCCAGTTTTCTGGTGGTTCATTGGAGATGAGCCTCATGGACTTTCCTGCCCTGGCTGGCTTTGAACCACAATCCTCAGATCTCAGCCTTCTTAGTAGCTAAGATTACAGGAGTAAGCCATCGTGCCCAGGTGATTATTATTTTTTTTTTTTGTTGTTTCAAGGTATCTTTAGATACAAACTTAATTATGTGTGTAGCCACAGGAACACTCTGAGATGCTTATTTTCTTGTCATAAATTTCCAGCCCTGTGCTAGTTGTATACAATATATATTCTGCTCTGTGATGAAATCCTCAATTTTTTTTCTCTTTCCACATAAGAAAATACTTATTTTCACAAATAATACATGAGTTGTTTTTTTTTTCAGGGTTCAGTGACGTTCAGGGATGTGGCCATTGACTTCTCTCAGGAAGAATGGGAATTCTTGAACTCTGCCCAGAAGGACCTCTACAGAGATGTAATGTGGGAGAACTATAGCAACTTTATCTCACTAGGTAGGTTATTCTCTAAAGGATAAGAACTCTCTTTGCTGTCCCTTTCAGGACTGTCTTTTGAGAAACTACGTAAAGCTTTAACTCTCCATTCTTGAAAAGAATAGGCGTGGTGTACACACACACATAGACAAAACGCCATTCCTAATTTCTTTTTTTGTCGGCCGTGGGACTTGAACTCTGGGCTTGGGTGCTGTCCCTGTGTTCTTCAGCTTAAGGCGAGCACTCTACCGCTTGAGCCACAGCCCCACTTCTGGTTTTCAAGTGGTTTATTGGAAATGAGTCTCACAGACTTTCCTGCCCAGGCTGGCTTTGAACCGAGATCCTCAGATCTCAGCCTCCTGATTAGCTAGGATTATAGGCGTGAGCCACCAGTGCCCAGCTCCTAATTTCTTTTTGCCCCCAGTCCTGGGGCTTGAACTAAGCTTCTTTTGCTCAAGACTAGCACTATGCCGGTGTGCCCATCGCTCATGCCTGTAATCCTAGGTACTCAGGAGGCTGAGATCTGAGGATCGCGGTTCAAAGCCAGCCCAGGCAGGAAAGTCATTGAGACGCTTATTTCCCATAAACCACTAGAAAACCAGAAGTGGGGGCTGGGAAGGTGGCTCAGTGGTAGAGCACTTGCCTTGCATGCTCGAGGCCCTGGGTTCAATTCCTCAGCACCACGTAAGAAAAAAGCCGGAAGTAGCACTGTGGCTCAAGTGATAGAGCGCTAGCCTTGAGCTGAAGAGCTGAGGGATAGCGCCCAGGCCCAGAGTTGAGGCCCCACTATCGGACCCCCCCCCAAAAAAAAAAAAAGAAAACCAGAAGTGCTGCTGTGGCTCAAGTGGTAGAGTGCTCACCTTGAGCTGAAGAATGCAAGGACAGCACCCAGGCCTAGAGTTCAAGCCCCACGACTGACCAAAAAAAAAAAGAAGAAGAAGAAGAAGACTAGCACTCTATCACTTGATCCACAGTGTCACTTCTAGCTTTTTCTGTTTATGTGGTACTGAGGAATCCAATCCAGGTTTTCATGCATGCTAGGCAAGCTTTCTACCACTAAGCCACATTCCCAGTCCCCATTCCTGATACATAGTTAGAAACTTTACCAAGTTTGAATGTAAGGACTTTCAGATTTATAATTTCATGTGACATGCTGGGCATCAATGGCTCACACCTCTAATCCTACCTACTCAGAAGGCTGAGATCTGAGGATTGTAATTCAAAGCCTGCCCATGGCAGGAAAGTCCATGAAACTCTTATTTCCAATTAGCTACCAAAGAGCTAGAAATTGTGCTGTGATTCAAAGTAGTAGAGCACTAGCCTTGAGCACAAAGCTCAGGGACACCATGCAGGCCCTGAGTTCAAGCCCTATAACTGGCACACACCACACGAAAAAATTCATGTTATTTCATTTTTCTAAGCAGGCCCTTCCATATGTAAACCAGATATGAATGTCTTATTGGATGAAGAAGGAAAGGAACCCAGCACAGTTGTGAAAGAAGGGACAAGAAGATACAGCCCTGGTAAGTAAGAGCTGAGCAGGAATGGAAAAATTTACTATTTTAGGAATTAGCCAAGCTAGTTAGTATGAAGGCACACTCTTGACTTGTTGTTAGCTATCTGTCTTCTAAAGCTTGTGAGGAGAGGGCTTAAGGAACCCTGAAACACATTAAGCTCTTTCATGTGTGGACTAGCAAAATTACTGTGTTTTTTGTTGTTGTTGTTGTTTGTCATTTATGGGGCTTGAACTCAGCCTGGCAGCTGTCCCTGGTCTTTCCAGCTCAAGGCTAGCACTCTACCAATTGAGACACTCTACTTCTGGTTTTCTGGTGGTAACTGGAGATAAGAGTCTGCCTGGGCTGGCTTTGAACAGTGATTCTCAGATCTCAGCCTCCTGAATAGCTTGGGATTACAGGCAGGAGACACCAGCTCCCTGATAACACTAGTTTTCACTTTCCAGATTTCATTTCCACATCAAAGAGAGAAGCTGTTTTCAGTAGAAGAAAACAACAAAAAGTAATATATCTGGGAGTGGTGATACAGCTGTAATCCACCTGTCTAATCACAGTTCAAGGCCATCTGGAGTGAAAACAAAAGTTATTGAGACCCTATCTCAAAAATAGGATCCAAGCCAGGTGCTGGTGGCTCAGATGTGTAATCCTAGCTGCTCAGGAGGCTGAGATGCAGAGCATCACAGGTCAAAGTCAACCCAGGGGGGAAATGTCCCTGAGACTCTTATCTCCAGTTAACCACCAAAAAGGCAGAAGTAGAACTGTGGCTAAAGTGGTAGAGGGCCAGTCTTGAGTAAAAAACAACCAAGAGCATGATGTGCTGGGCCAGTAGCTCACGCCTGTAATCCTAGCTACTTAGGAGGCTGAGATCTAGGATCATGGTTCAAAGCCAGCCCGTGCAGAAAAGGCCATGAGACTCTTATCTCCAATAAACCACTGGAAAACTAGGAGTGGCGCTGTGGCTTAAGTGGTAGAGTGCTCACTTTGAGCTGAATAGCTGAGGGACAGTGCCCAGGCCCAGAGTTCAAGCCCCACAACTGACTAAAAAAAAAAAAAAAGAGCATGATGTCCCAAGTTCAAGCCCCAGTATTGCCACACATATGCACATATACAGACCCAAACATATAAACATCATATGACAAGACAAATGGAGATATAGAATGGTTAGGGTGGTTAGGGCTGTAACAGAGTAACAGGAGTCCTGTGCTTGTGGTACAATTAAGTATCTTGATTATGGCAGGCATTAATGCAGGGCTACACATGATAAAATTGCATAGAGCTAGACATATAGATGGATGCATGCATACATTGTGAAATCCAGGTTCTGTGGATTATACCATATATACTAACAAATTTCTTGGCTTGAATATTGTGATGAGGGGTACATGGGACGTTTTTGTATATTTCTGTACAATTTCCTATGAACTTACAAGTCTTTCCAAATAAAAAGTGAAAATGGAGCCGGGCGCTGGTGGCTCACACCTGTAATCCTAGCTACTCAGGAGGCTGAGATCTGAGGATCGCAGTTCAAAGCCAACCCGGGCAGGAGAGACCGTGAGACTCCTATCTCCAATAAACCACCAGAAAAACCGGAAGTGGCACTGTAGCTCAAATGGTAGAGCGCTCACCTTGAGCTGAAGAGCTGAGGGACAGCGCCCAGGCCCAGAGTTCAAGCCCCACGACCGACCAAAAAAAAAAAAGTGAAAATGGAAATGCCGAGGTTGGATAAAACATTTCCAAAAAGAGTGGCTGTTTCTTTGACCTGGAACTTCAGTGTCATCTTTCTGTCAACCTATATAAGTTACTGAAAATGGCATAAGCTATGTATAGGTACTTATTTTCTCACAGTTGTAGAGGGCCCAGCTGAGTGTGCCAGTGCCACGGACAGGCTCTGTTGGGACAACAGAGGACACCTAGGGGAGGAACTGGAATAGGTGGGGAGATGGCAAACAGACAACCCACACACAAGAGGAGTGGATGCTGAGTGCGATTTAATGCAGAGGATAACAAACTTTTATAGCAAAAGACTCCATAAGAAAGGGCAAAAGGTTACACAATCTTGCTGCAGGGCTTCATTTTTGGGTGGTCACTAGCTGGTTGCCTGAAAGGGCAAAAGGTTACACAATCTTGCTGCAGGGCTTCATTCTTGGGTGGTCACCAGCTGGTCGCCTGATAGGCACTTGTTTCCCGGCTTATCTCTAAGAAATATAATGGGTTTCGATGTTTGTCACCAACTAACCATTACCTTATTTCTGTAGAGGCCTTAACTGTCCCATAAGATCTTTCCTGTAAGGTCACAGAGGCCTAGATCTAGCAAGTCTCTTAGTAAATGAAAGAGAGTAACAGGAAGTTCTTTCTCCTAAGTAGTTATCTCAGCAATTGCCATACATTCTTTCTGTTCTAGCCGAGCCTACAGCTTCTTGCAAATCTCTTACAAACAATTCCTTCTGCTGAAGTGACATCGTGAAACCCCTAATACTTTTATATTTACTTATGACTTGTCTACTAGCCTCCATAAGAGGGGTTTCAGGGTAGCACTTAACTCTGGTGAGTTAGTCATATTTGTAAGACACTCATCAGATATTGGAGTCGTCAACACTCTTAAGAAAGAGCTTTGAATAAGGGAACGTTGACAATGAGTAAGTACAATGAACAGCAGAAACAGTAAAATATTAATAGGCACTCTTATACAGTGAAGAAAAGAAAAGCAGAAACACATCTTTCCCAGGGGCTTGCCAGCCTTTCCAGGAGGTAGGCCTCTTTGAAGCCCTATTCTCAGGTCTGAAAGCAGGTTTCCCATGCTAAGCAGACTCCACTGGAGTAGGCGTGGCATGCCAGCATAGGCAGGTTCTGGTAAGGGTCCCTTCTGCCTATGAATGGCTGCCTGCTTGCTGTTTTCTCAAATCCCTTCACAAGGGCCAGCTCTAATCTCCTTCGTGTGTGTGTGTGTGTGTGTGTGTGTGTGTGTGTGTGTGTGTGTGTGTGTGTGTGTGTGTGTGTGTGTGTGTGTGTGTGTGTGAATTTGAGGGAGATTGCCAGTGGCTCATGCCTGTAATCCTAGCTAGTCAGGAGGCTGAGATCTGAGGATAATGGTTCAAAGCCAGCCTGGGCAGTAAAGTCTGTTGAGACTTATCTCCAATTGACCTGCAGAAAACCGGAAGTGGCACTGTGGCTCCAGCGCTGGAGTGCTTGCTTTGAGCTAAAGAGCTCAAGGAAGGACAGCACCCAAGCCCAGAGTTCAAGCCCCATGACCAACAACAACAACAACAAAAGAAATGTGTCTATACTAACTTATTTATCCCAATATACATGCTTATGTACATATTTGTTTTAGATAAAACATCAATGTTATTAGTAGTTTGTTTACTCAAAACAGCTTAATGTTTTTTTCTTTTTTTTGACCTAAGATTGGGTCTTGAGTTCAGTATTTTATGCTTTCCCTCACTGGTTGATGTTCTACCACTTGAGCCATGCCTCAAACCTCAAGCTTACTCTTTTTATTATCAACATCCTATGTTATTATTTTTACTTTTTTTTGGTGCCATTCCTGGGCTTGAACTCAGGGCCTGGGCACTGTCCCTGAACTTTTTGTGCTCAAGGCTAGTAGTGCTCTACCACTTGAGCCATAGCACCATTTCTCGCTTTTTCAGTACTTAATTGGAAATAAGAGTCTCATACACTTTCTTGCCCAGGCTGGCTTTAAACCACAGTCCTCAGATCTCATACTCCTGAATAGCTAAGATTATTACATGAGCCATTGGCACTTGGTTTTTTTTTTGTACTTCTAGCATCTCTTGAGATATTCCCTTTGCCTTGTTCTTTCTCTCCACCTTTCTGATGGCTGTTTATTTTTCCCTATGGATTTTGAACTAACTTGCCTATAGGGAAAATAAAACCTTGAGATTTTGTTGTTTTATTTTGGTATCGGATATTGAACTCAGGGTCTCCCTAACATTTGAGTCACAGCTCCAGTCCTTCAAGATAGTCAGTTTATATTTTTCCAGCTGAGTGGGACCAAATTAGTGGAGCTTTGTAAGATTCAGCATGAAAAGTCCTTAACCTTGATGCTTTATTGTCAGGAGCCCTTTCACTTCCATTTTAAGAAATGTAGTAGCTGGGCGCCAGTAGCTCACGCCTGTAATCCTAGCTACTCAGGAGGCTGAGCTCTGAGGATTGCAGTTCAAAGCCAGCCCGGGCAGGAAAGTCCATGAGACTCTTATTTCCTATAAACCATTAGAAAACCGGAAGTGGCACTGTGGCTCAAGCAGTAGAGCGCTCACCTTGAGCTGAAGAGTGCAGGGACAGCGCCCAGACCCAGAGTTCAAGCCCCACAACCGACCAAAAAAAAGAAAAGAAATGTAGTAGCTAGATGAACCCAGGGCTTCCTTCTCTGAGGTATATGCACCATCATTCTTTCATGGCCCCTTGCGACTACCTGTGTCTCACCATACTTTTACCTCCCACCTTGGCTTCCAAACTGGCTCTGGGATTCCCTCCCTCCTTCCCTCTCTTCTCCCCTTCCCTCCCACTCTTCCCTCTCTCTTCCCTCCCTCTCCTTCTCCTCCTCCTCTCACCCTTTTTGTCTGTCTGTCTTTTTCATCTCACTATATTGTTCAGTCAGGTTTTGAACTCCTGGGCTCAAGTGATTCTTCTGCCTTAGTGTCCCTAATGGCTGGGCCTGTAAGTACACATCACCATGCTCAAATCAGGCTTTATTTACCTATACAGTGTTATAGTGTATGAAGTATAGAATTTCTACTTTACTTCTGTGTGTTTTTATTCATAAAGTGACCTTCAGCCACTGTTTAGGTTACCCCTTGAGATATCTGCTATATTTGTTAGTCTACTACTAATAAAATCACAGAGTTGAGTACTCTACCACAGCCCTTAGTCTGTTATTCTTGGTATATAGTATTGTAGGAGGCAGGGATTTTATATATATACCTGTGTTAGAGAGGGAGAGATCTAGTCCTTTACTTGTAATAAGCATTTGTTGTTAACCACAACCGAGGCAGTGGGACAGGATATTGGAGCCGAAGAAAGAGAAAATAAAGAGACAAATTTAGTGGGGACCAGGGGCCCCAAGGCTCATTAGCTCTTGGACCCCAAATTACCACGTGAGTATATTGATTGAGTTCACACAGGGAAGGTTACCATAAATAGATGAAAAACATTAAACATCTATACTAACATTGCAATCAGAGCCAAAACAGAGTTTGAGAAACACTGGTTCCTGAAGACTGCGACCCAGGCCAAGTCCAGATACGTATTCCATTTATCTAGCCTTCAGGGTCTAGTCCTCAGCCCTTTGTTGCCCTTCAAGGTCTAGCTCCCAGCCCTTCTAGCACTAAGGAAGGGGAGCAGCATTTCAGTCTCTTAACCCTCTCCATAGCTGTCTCTTTTAACCCTTTCATGGCCAGTTCTCAGTGTTCCAAGTACTGTCAAAGTGGCGTTCCAGCCTCTCAAACCTTTTCCAGGTTTCACAGCTCAGCTTCACAGTTCCCTAATCCATTATTTTTGAGAGCACGTGTTTGCTTTCTTGTCTCCTTTCAGATTGGGAGTCCAGATACAATGCCAATACTTCATCTCCAGAAAGGGACATTTATGAAATATTTTCCTTACAATGGGAGATAATGGAAAGAATGAAAAGCTATAGCTTACAGGGCTCCATCTTTAGACATGATTGGGCATGCAAAAGCAAGACCGAGGAGCAAAAAGAACAAGAAGAGAGTTATTTGGGCCAGGTGAAACTTACCTCTGGTAAAGTTACTACTTACAAAAAGCACAGTTTTCTTACTGACTATCCAAGAGTTCATAATGGAGAGAAGCTGTATGAATGTAAGGAATGTCAGAAGACCTTCATTCGGCGCTCAACACTTAGTCAGCACCTAAGGATCCACACAGGTGAGAAACCTTATAAATGTAAGGTTTGCGGGCAGCCCTTTAGACAGCGAGCGCACCTCATTCGCCATCACAAACTTCATACTGGCGAAAAACCCTATGAGTGCAAGGAATGTGGGAAGGCCTTTACAGTGCTCCAGGAACTAACGCAGCACCAGAGACTTCATACCGGGGAGAAACCCTACGAGTGCAAGGAGTGTGGGAAAGCCTTTCGCGTGCACCAGCAGCTGGCTCGGCATCAGAGGATCCACACCGGAGAGAAACCCTATGAGTGTAAAGATTGTGGGAAGACATTTAGACAGTGCACGCACCTGACTCGACACCAGAGACTCCATAATTCCGAGAAGCTCTATGAATGTAAGGAATGTGGGAAAGCCTTCGTGTGTGGCCCAGACCTTAGAGTACATCAGAAAATCCATTTTGGCGAGAAACCCTATGCATGTAAGGACTGTGGCAAGGCCTTTCGAATATGCCAGCAACTGACCGTCCATCAGAGTATTCACACGGGCGAGAAGCCCTACGAATGTAAGGAATGTGGGAAAACTTTTAGGTTACGGCAGCAGCTTGTCCGCCATCAGAGAATCCATACCCGTGAGAAGCCCTATGAGTGTATGGACTGCTGGAAGACCTTCAGCAGTTACTCCCAACTCATTTCCCATCAGAGCATTCATGTGGGCGAGAGACCCTATGAGTGTGAGGAGTGTGGGAAGGCCTTTCGCCTGCTCTCCCAGCTCACACAGCATCAGAGCATTCACACCGGCGAGAAGCCTTATGAGTGTAAGGAGTGTCAAAAACCTTTCAGACTGCTCTCCCAGCTCACTCAGCATCAGAGCATTCACACAGGCGAGAAGCCTTACGAATGTAAGGAATGCGGCAAGGCCTTTAGACTTTATTCATTTCTCACCCAACACCAGAGAATTCATACTGGAGAGAAACCCTACAAATGTAAGGAGTGTAAAAAGGCCTTTCGACAGCATTCACACCTCACTCAGCATCACAAGATTCACAATGGAGCTTAAGACAAGAAACCATTCTGGTGGACATACTATGTTACAGCATCGGAATGTCCATGTTATTCAATAATGTAATGAATGTAGGCAAAAATCTTCAGCTCCATTTTCCTTCGTCATTACTATTGTGATTTTTTTTGGACCAGATATTAATCTTTTGTACCTACTTTGCTCATTGTAAAATGATAATAGTCCTTATGTGTGTTAGCTATTTATTGCTGTATAATAAATTACCACAAAACTTAGGGCTTAAAAGTAACACATATTTATTATCTCAAAACTTGTACAAGGGGCTGGGACTGTTGCTTAGTAGTAGAGTGCTTGCCTTACATGCATGAAGCTCTGGGTTTGATTCCTTAGTACCACGTAAACACAAAAAGCCAGAAGTGGTGCTGTGGCTCAAGTGGTAGAGTGCTAGCCTTGAGCAAAAGAAGCTCAGGGACAGTGCCCAGGCCCAAAGTCAAAGCCCCAGCACTGGCCAAAAAAAAAAACCTTGTACAAATCAAGAATCCTGGCAGGACTTACTTGGGTCCTTGTCACCACAGGGTTACAAAGTCTCAGCCAAGGCTGAGGTTTCATCCAAAGGCTTAGATATGGAAGGATCCACGTAAAGCTAACAGACTAGATGTCAGAATTTGTTTTTTGAGAGCTGTTGGCATTGAGTTCTTTTAATGTCTAGCTGACTGTTGACTGAAAGCTGAGTTTAGTTCCTGCCACGATGACCTCCTCAACATTTCTGCTTGTTTCATAGAAGTGGGCAAGAGAAGGTAGTGTTAGCAAATGAAACTACGCTAAGAAGATGGAAGGAAGGTACATTCTTCTGTAATCTTATCCTGGATGTAACCTCAAATCACCTTTGCTATTGTCAAGTACACATGAGGATTACAGGACTGGGAATACCAGGAGAAAAGGGATCACTGGGGGCCAATTTAGAATTGGCCCACCAAACTGTCTAATAGGATTGCTGTGAGTACTAAACAGCTCTTACTTGGAAGACATCACTCATGTAGCATGTATTCTGTAAATATTGTCAATAGTTGTCCTTGGTGTCAGTATTAGGGAATTCTTTTTTTTTTGGGGGGGGGTCCGGTCGTGGGGCCTGAACTCTGGGCCTGGGTACTGTCCCTCAGCTCTTCAGCTCAAGGCTAGCGCTCTACCACTT
>NW_012267308.1:4381566-4389176 GCF_000151885.1 Dipodomys ordii
CATCTAGAATGTATTTTAGTAAAGTCTAGGAAACGATAGTGACCATGAGAAGCCTTCCATGACTTGAGTTACATCACAAATTGCATGCTGAAAAGAAAAAGTATGAGGGGCTGAGAAGGTGGCTCAGTGGTAGAGTGCTTGTCTTGCATGCATGAGGCCCTAGGTTTGATTCCTCAGCACCACATAAGCAAAAAGAAAAAAGCCAGAAGTGGCGCTGTGGCTCAAGTGGTAGAGCGTTAGCCTTGAGCTGAAGAGCTGACGTACAGTGCCCAGGCTCAGAGTTCAGGCCCCACAACCAGACCCCCCACAAAAAAAGAAAGTATGAAGTTCAAGGAGGTACAACTATTGGGAAATTATCAGTGCTAGCTGTTACAGGGAATGGATGTAATCCCAGCTACTTAGCAGAAATAGGATTATGGACTGAGGCTGATGAGAAAATCGTGGTGCCACTGGTAAGATTTTACCAACTAATTTAGCCTTAGACTTTATAATAATAAAAATCCAGACTAGCTTTACTTTGGAAAATCATGTTACTCAAGTTGTAAGCAAGGTCTTGGAGAATTATTTTTTTAAAAACTAGTTTTGTAAGTTAGTGTGTTTTTCTTTTCCTAGGCATCAGATATCTCCAGAGCTATATTTCACCTAGCAAAAAGCCTAAAGCCAACGCCCTTCAGAAGTTTTTTTTTTAATTAATTTATTTTTTATTTGTGAACATACTGTACAGAGGGGTTTCAATTACATGGGCAGGATAATGCGTACATTTATTACCAAGCATTGCAGCCTCCTCCTTTGGTTTACCCTTCACATCCCTTCCCAGCCTCCCCCCTCCCCCCCAATCCCAACCCTTCTCCTCCCCCCCTTCAGAAGTTTTGTTTCAAGCTGGTCACCAGCAGCCCACACCTATAAACCTGGCTACTCAGGAGGCTGACATCTGAGACTCAGTTCAAAGTTAACTGGTCAGGAAAGTCTATAAGATGTATATGTGTGTGTGTGTGTGTGTGTGTGTGCACGTGTGCACACACGTGTGGTGGAGCTTGAACTCGTCCTGGACGCAGTCCTTTAGCTCAAGATTAACACTCTATCTACCACTTGAACCACGGTGCCCCATCTAGTTTTCTGAATGGTTTATTGGAGATAAGAGTCTCATGGACTTTCCTGCCTGGGCTGGCTTTTTGAACACAGATCCTCAGATCTCAGCCTTCTCAGTAGCTAGGATTACAAACATAGCCATCAGCACACTTTTTTTTTTTTTTTTGCTAGTCCTGGGGCTTGAACTCTGGGCTTAGGTACTGTCCCTGAGCTCCTTTTTGCTCAAGGCTAGCACTCTACCACTTGAGCCACAGCTCTACTTCTGGCTGCTTCTGGTGGAGATAAAAGTCTCACAAAGTCAGGTGCCACACTGGAGGCTGAGATCTGAGGATCATGGTTCAACACCAGAGAGTGTTGTGGCTCAAAATTGGTAAAGTGCTAGCAAATGAGTCAGGGATAGTATCCAGGCCCTAAGTTCAAGCCCCATGACCAACCAAGAAAAATTTTTTTGTTTGTTTGTTTCAGGGAATACGAGATACTTGATTGGGGGGATAGGGGAGATGTGCAAATGACATAGGCAAGAAAACGTATTGGGGAGTTTTGAATACATTATCAGCTTGTCAAAAGATGTACTAAGAAATTTGTATTTGAGTGTTATCTTCAATTTACCTCTTTGTAGAATTCTCAGTTCTGTTACCTGTTAACATGCCTTATAACTACTTTGGAGTATCTTTGTGACATTTTAGACTTGATGAGCGGTTATGTCAGGAGCATGTGAGTCCAATGACTTTTTGGCAGCTCTTATCATGCTCTGAAAAAGTAGCTGCTGCTTAAATGGAAAGTTGGTGCTTTTCTATATCCAGTAGTGATTAGGATGGAAGCTGCTTTGCATTGTAATAAAAGTCATGTGTTGGATATTGATTTGTACATTTTCTGATTTCTTTAAATAGGGTAGAATCTATCCAAGGTGTTATCTAAAAGTACAATTGCCACTTTTTTTTTTTTTTTGATCAGTTGTGGAGCTTGAACTCTGGGCCTGGATGCTGTCCCTCAGCTCTTCAGCTCAAGGTTAGTGCTCTACCACTTGAGCCACAGTGCCACTTCCAGCTTTTTCTGCTTATTGAACCCAGGGCCTCATGCATACAAGGCAAGCACTCTACCACTGAGCCACATTCCCAGCCCATAATTGCCACTTTTAATTCAACCCTTATTTCCAAATTTCTACTCCATTTTCCTAATTTTTAATTTCTCAGCCATTGATATGCTTGTCAATATTAGCCTTGATCAGGGATTTTAATATTTCTTGACCTAAGACAAAAATATCTTTTTTTTTTTTTTTGGTCGGTCACGTGGGGCTTGAACTCTGGGCCTGGGCACTGTCCCTCAGCTCTCCAGCTCAAGGCAAGCACTCTACCACTTGAGCTACAGCGCCACTTCTGGTTTTCTGGTGGTTTATTGGAGATAGGAGTCTCATGGTCTCTCCGGCCCGGGCTGGCTTTGAACTGCGATCCTCAGATCTCAGCCTCCTGAGTAGCTAGGATTACAGGCGTGAGCCACCAGTGCCCGGCCCAAAAATATCTTTTAATATATGTTAGCTGGCCAGTCGTATCCTTTATATGGTGCCTTTGTTATTGGTGATGGTCATGGGGCTCAAACTCAGAGTCTGGGTACTGTCTCTAAGCTTTTTGTGGTCAAGGCTAATGCTCTACCACTTTATGCCATAGCTCTACTTCTGGTTTTATGGTGGTTCATTAGCTATAAGAGCATCATAGTGGGGCTGGGAAGGTGGCTTAGTGGTAGCGTGCTTTCCTTGCATGCATGAGGTCCTGGGTTCAATTCCTCAGCACCACATAAGCAGAAAAAGCCAGACGTGGCCACTGTGACTCAAGTGGTGGAGTGCTAGCCTTGAGCTGAAGAGCTGAGGGACAGTACCCAGGCCCAGAGTTCAGGCCCCATGACCAAAAAAAAAAAAATTCTCATACAGCTAGATGACAGTGGCTCATGCCTATAATCCTAACTACTCAAGAGGCTGAGATCAGAGGATTGTGGTTTGAGACCAGCCTAGTCAGAAAAGTCCCCATGAGACTCTTATCTCCAATTAGGCACTCAAAGAACAGAAGTGGCATTGTGGCTCAAGTTGTAGAGCACTAGACTTGAGCACAAAAAGGTTCAAGGACAGTGCCTAAACCCTGAGTTCAACCCCCCCCCCCCACACACACACGCACACAAAAAAAGTCTCAGACTTCCCTTCTGGGGCTGGCTTTGAACTGCAATCCTCAGATCTCAGCCCTCTGAGTAGCTAGGATTATAGGCGTGAGCCACCAGTACCTAGTTCTTCCTTGATTTTTTTCTGTTTTCAATTCCTGTGCTACTCTTAGATATAAAATTTGATGCCTGATTATATTTTTTTTCTTTTTTCTTTTTGGCCAGTCCTGAGGTCCTGAGCAGTGTCCCTGAGCTTCTTTTGCTCATGGCTAGCACTCTACCACTTTAGCCACAGAGCCACTTCCAGCTTTTTCTGTGTATGTGGTACTGAGGAATTGAACCCAGGGCTTCATGCATGCTAGGCAAGCACTCTACCACTGAGCCACATTCCCAGCCCCGCCTGATTGTATGTTTAAAGATTCTTTCCCCTAGGCTGGGAATGTGGCTTAGTGATAGAATGCTTACCTAGCATGCATGAAACCCTGGGTTCAATTCTTCAGTCCCACACAAGCAGAAAAGGCCAGAAGTGGCTATGGCTTAAGTGGTAGATTGTTGGCTTTGAACAAAAGAAGCTCAGGGACAGTGCCCAGGCTTTGAGTGCAGGCCCCAGGAATGGCAAAAAAACAAAAACAAAACAAAAGCAAAAAAAAAACAACAAAAAAACCTTTCCCCCAAGATAAGATCCCTTTTTTTTTTTTTTATGTGGTGTTGAGGAATTGAACCTAGGGCCTCATGCATGCAAGGCAAGCACTTTATAACTGAGCCACCTCCCCAGCCCGAAAAATGCATTTTTTTCCCAAATTTTTTATTGTGATTAAGTGGTTACATAATTTTCCAAATTTCACAGTATTGTGGAATAGTGATGCTTAGTTAAAGTCACAAACACATTCTGACTTTCATGGAGCAAATTGTCTATCATGGTCTATAACATTTATGAGTTCTATGAGTTTTGCAAGTTATTTCTTCCACATTGGGTGATATGTACATTTCTTTTGTTTTGCATAGCATCAGCTGTTCCCTCTTTCCCACTTGGTCCGTCCCTCCCTCCCATTGCTGCCATTGTGTTGCTTAGTTCATTTGAAAAAATGCATTTTTAAGCTGGGCACTAGTGGCTCAGGCCTGTAATCCTAGCTACTCAGGAGGCTGAGATCTGAGGATCTCGGTTCAAAGCCAGCCTGGGCAGGAGAGACCGTGAGACCAATAAACCACCAGAAAATCGGAAGTGGCACTGTAGCTCAAGTGGTAGAGCGCTTGCCTTGAGCTGAAGAGCTGAGGGACAGCGCCCAGGCCCAGAGTTCAAGCCCCATGACCGATCCAAAAAAAAATGTATTTTTGTTTTGAACTTAGGAATATATATGGATAGGAGAAATTGGGGAAGGTCTATAGAAACCAGAGGAAAATGTCAAGGCTAGTACTCTACCACTTGAGCCTCAGTGCCACTTCCGGTTTCATGGTGGTTTACTGGAGATAAGAGTCTCACGGAAGGGGGCTGGGAAGTTGGTTCAGTAGTAGAGCACTTGCCTTGCATGCCTGAGGCCCTGGGTTCGATTCCTCAGCACCACATAACCAAAAAGAAAAAAGCCAGAAGTGGTGCTGTGGCTCAAGTGGTAGAGCGCTAGCCTTGAGCTGAAGAGCTGAGGGACAGAGCCCAAGCCCTGAGTTCAAGCCCCATGACCGACAAAAAAAAAAAAAATTACCAACAAAAAAAGAGTCTCACGGACTTTCCTGCCCTAGCTGGCTTTGTACCAAGATCCTCAGATCTCAGCTTCCTAAGTACCTAGGATTACAGGTGTGAGCCACTGATGCCCAGCATGTTTTCACTTCTGACTTTGGCTTTTTGTTGGTTAATTGGAAATAGTCTTGCTTGGTACTGGCTTCGAAGTTTGATACTCACATTGCAATCACTTGAGTAGTGAGAATTACAGGCGCGTGTCTTGCTGTATACTGTTTGTGTAGATTTACCATAGTTTTATGGGACCAGTCTCCTGCTGATGGTCGTGAATTCTTTTTCTGCATGACAAACTTGCCATATATGCCCGTCTTGTTTCAAGCAAATGTGAAAGAATTGAATTTTTTTTAAAAAGCTGTGGTTATAGATAACTGCCAAATTGCCCTTCAAACACTTTGTTTATGCCAAGACCAATACTATTTAATCTGAGGCTTTCTTATTTTAAAGTGTTGCAGCTGGGTTTCTGTGGCCCAAGTGCTTCTTCAGACTTTGGCTATTGCTGCTTTGCTTTTACCAGATGAACTATAAAATCAGCTTAATTATTCAAGGAAATAAACATTTCACTGTTGGTCCCACCTTACTTAAGTTTGCACATTGCTTTGTGTAACATAGTATTTCTATTTGTTTATTAATTAATGGTCATTATTTAAAGCTATTATATATAGTTCCAACTAAAAATTATGTTCAAAGAAGTTAAGGAATTGATGAGAGAAAACTACAGAATCTAATAAAGAAATGGACACTGTTTTACCTTAGTTTTGTGCTGGTACTAGAGCTTAAACACGGGGCTTTTTTTAGAGCTGGTGTTCTGTGAAAGCATTTCCAACATTTTGCTGGTTAATTAGACATAAGTGCCTCCAGGACTTTCTGCCCTGGCTGACTTCCACCTGTGATCCTCACCTCCTAAGTAGTGAGGGTTACAGCTGACTTCTTTTTCACTCTCTTTTTTTTTTTTTTTGTCAGTTGTGGGGCTTGAACTGTAGGCCTGGGCGCTGTCCCTCAGCAATTTAGCTCAAGGGTAGCACTCTACCATTTGAGCCACAGTGCCACTTTTGTTTTTCTGGTGGTTTAATTGGAGATAAGAGTCTCATGCACTTTTCTGCCCGGGCTGCTTTGAACCATGATCTTCATTGAACCGTGATCCTCAGATGTCAGCCTCCTGAGTAGCTAGGATTACAGATATGAGCCAGTGGCGCTTCACTCTCCGTTTTTACTCACCATTTTGCTCTTCTGGGTTTTGCTGACTTTGTGGTATGTTCAGAGCTATGAAGTGATTTAGTTTTTTGAAAGGACACATGAATACTGAAGGGGAATGTTTTTCCTTGTTTCACCACCCACATTAATCACAATTTTAAAGGCATTTTGTTTGAGGTAAAAACAATTTTCTTTCCTTTTAATCATCTATGTGGAAGGGTTTTTACTGTATTTTTTCCTACATAGTACTGCCATAAAAAAGTCAGAAAATGGAGATGTGGCTTAAGTAAAAGGCCAAGTTAAGAGCACCAGGCCCTGAGTATACTAGTACATAACAAATGAATTAGGTTTTTTTGTTGGTGGTGGTGGTGGTGGGAATTGAACTCAGAGTCTGGGCTCTGTCCCTTAGCTCTTTTGCTCGAGGCTAGCACTCTACCAGTGAGTCACAGCTCTACTCTCTGGTATTTGGAGATAAGAGTCTCATGTGGACTTTTCTGCCTGGTTTGGCTTCAAACCATGATCCTCATTTCTCAGCTTCCTGAGTAGCTAGGATTACAGATGAGAGCCACAAGCACCAACAATTTTTTTCTTTTATTATTATCTTTAAATGATAATGCTTTCTTTAAAAAAAACAAATTTAGAAACTTTTGTTCATTGTTTTCTTTGACATTGGTCCTTCTAGTTGTTGATATTATTAACATTCTGGCATCCCACCTCCATAGCCCCAGTATTAAAAACATTCCTAATCTGTCACACACTCTTACAGTGGAGCAGCTGGGTATGACGGATTCATGTGCAATGCATTTGATACTTAGGCTTAGGGGTTGGAGCTAAGTGTGCTTCTAATGTATTGTCAGTTTCCTTTTTTTTTTTTTTTTATTGGTCGTGGGGCTTGAACTCTGGGCTTAGGCGCTCCCTGAGCTCTTCAGCTCAAGGCATGCACTCTACCACTTGAGCTACAGCACCAGTTCTGGTTTTCTACTAGTTTATTGGAGATAAGAGTCTCACGGAATTTCCTACCTGGGCTGGCTTTGAACCGTGATCCTCAGATCTCAGCTTCCTGAGTAGCTAGGATTACAGGTGTGAACCACCAGCATCCACCCCAAATTTTTGTTTTTTGTTTTTTTTTGGGTCCGGTCGTGGGGCCAGAACTCTGAGCCTGGGCGCTGTCCCTCAGCTCTTCAGCTCAAGGTTAACGCTCTACCACTTGAGCCACAGCGCCACTTTCAGCTTTTGTATTTGCTTATGTGGTGCTGAGGCACCGAACCCAGGGCCTCATGCATGCAAGGCAAGCGCTCTACCACTGAGCCACCTTCCCAGCCCTCCAGCCCAAATTTTTAAAAAAATAATTTCTTTCTCTTTACTCGAAGTATCATGTTCATGCTGGTGAGTTCTATTTTGGTTCATATTTCAAAAATGGTACCACCTTTCAGCCAGGTGTCACTGGCTCATG
>NW_012267308.1:4390561-4411698 GCF_000151885.1 Dipodomys ordii
CCCCCCCCCGCACCGACGTTGTAAAGCTCGTTTTGGACATGACAACTTGTACTTCTCATTGTTGCAACAGGTCCACTTGTAATAACTATTATTCTTTAGGGCTTGGACTGCCTTTGCTCTTGACACATTTGCTTGTGACATGATCAATTCTAGCTCTAACTTCCACACCTGTTTCATCAACCTCTTCCTCTTTCCTCTCCTCTTGTACAGTTGGATTCTGTTTTCTTGAATGTTTGAGACAGCTTCACGTTGAACTTTTAATTTCTCGGCAGCTGCTAACTGTGCTTGCTAAGTCCTCAATCTTGACTTCCCCCAAAACTATGTAGGTATTTGAAGCTTGGCTCTTGTAGACCTCTGGTTTTGTGATGACAAAGAGGATATTCTTGGGCTGGGAAGGTGGCTCAGTGGTAGAGTGCTTGCCTTGCATGCCTGAGGCCCTGGGTTCGATTCCTCAGCACCACATAAACAAAAAGAAAAAAGCCGGAAGTGGCGCTGTGGCTCAAGTGGTAGAGTGCTAGCCTTGAGCTGAAGAGCTGAGAGACAGTGCCCAGGCCCAGAGTTCAGGCCCCATGACCGGACTCAAAAAAAAAAAAGGATATTCTTTGATTTCCAGATAGTGACTCTAGTAACTCCCGTAACCGAAGATCCAGTTTGGACATAGCCTTTCGTGCATTCTTTTCACTGCGACTGTTTTGCTTTGCTGATTGGTTCTTCATCAATTTCTGCTTCTGCTGCAGTTGGGCTTGTTGTGTGGCTGCTTGTGTGGAGTTTTGTTCCTCGAGCCCTGGTACTGATTCATCACTGTCAGATTCTGTTTCAGATCCTGTCTCAGCCTGGGGCTGTGGCAAAATCCTGCTCTGTGGCAGGGACAGTTTCTATGGCTTCACCAGGCATTTCTTCCTAACTCTTAAGACTTCTGGGCGATCCAGCCTTCAAGAAAGGCAGATGGCAGTGTATAGAGTATTTATATAAATACTCTATATATGGAGGGAGTGTATACATATACTTTCTCTCTCTCTCTCTCTCTCTCTCTCTCTCTCTCTATATATATATATATATATATTCCCTTTTGGTCAGTAGCACCCAGTTACTTCCAGCTTTTTCTATTTATGTGATACTGAGGAATTGAACCCAGGGCTTTATAAATGCTAGGCAAGCACTCTACTACAAAACCACATTCCCAGCCCCCTTGATATATATTTGATTTCCATTAATTTCCCGACATATTGTATTTGTCTCATGAATTATTTAGAACTGTGCTGCTAATTTCCAAGTTTTTGGAGTTGTAATTTTTTTTTTACTTTAATCCAGAGATAGTTTTAGTTCTTTAGAATTCGTTAAAGTTTGTGGGACCCAGTATACAGGTTTGTGTGTATCCAGAAAGAAAATGTGCTGTCTTGTTGCCTGGGGCAACCTATAAATGCTGTTTATACCTAGTTGGTGGTGGTTCATTTTTGTATGCTTTCCTATTTTGTGTGTGTATGTGTGTTTTGTTGATCGTGGGGCTTGAACTCTGGGCTTGGGCGCTGTCCCTGTGCTCTTTAGCTCAAGGTGAGTGTTCTACCATTTGAGCCACAGCACCACTTCTGGTTTTCTAGTGGTTTATTGGAGATGAGTCTCACGGACTTTTCTGCCCAGGCTGGCTTTGAACTGTGATCCTAGATCTCAGCCTCCTGAGTAGCTAGGGTTACAGGCATGAGCCACTGGTGCCCTGTTGGCTTTTTCTTTTTATATGATAATGAGGAATTGAACCCAGGGCTTCAAACATGGTAGGCATTCACTCTACCACCAGGCCACATTCCCAACCCAACTACTAAGTTCCTAAAACAGATAAGCATAAAATTTCTTATTGGATAGTACTTTCTACTCTACATTTTCTTACTGCTTCACATGGACACACCATCGAGGCTCCACTTCCCCCCCACCCCTTTTTTTGTTGGTCGTGGGGTTTGAACTCTGGGCCTAGGCGCTGTCCCTCAGCTCTTCAGTCCAATGTGATCACACTACCATGTGAGCCACAACGCCACTTCTTGTTTTCTGGTGGTTTATTGGAGATAAGAGTCTCATGGAGGGCTGGGAAGGTGGCTCAGTGTAGAGCGCTTGCCTTGCATGCTTGAGGCCCTGGGTTCCATTCCTCAGCACCACATAAGCAAAAAGAAAATAGCCGGGAGTGGCACTGTGGCTCAAGTGGTAGAGTGCTAGCCTTGAGCTGAAGGGCTGAGGGACAGCGCCCAGGCCCAGAGTTCAGGCCCACGACTGGACCCACAAAAAAAAAAAAAAAAAAAAGATTCTCATGAACTTTCGTGCCTTGGCTGCCTTTGAACCACAATCCTCAGATCTCAGCCTCCTGAGTATTTAGGATTACAGGCGTGAGCCACAGGTGCTTGGCTCCCTCTTCCCTTTATGTGGTCATCATAAATAATCTGGGAAAGTTGAAAACCTCATGAGACAATGTTACAATTTTTCAATATATGTAGACTTTAAAATTAGAAGTTACAGGCCTGGGAAGGTGGCTCAGTGGTAGAGCACTTGCCTTGCATGCATGAGACCTTGGGTTCGATTCCTCAGCACCACATAAGCAGAAAAAGCTGGCAGTGGCACTGTGGCTCAAGTGGTAGAGAGCTAGCCTTGAGCTGAAGAGCTGAGGGACAGCGCCCAGGCCCAGAGTTCAGGCCCCATGACCAACCAAAAAAAAAAAAATTAGAAGTTACCAAGAAAGAATAGTCTGGTATATTTACCATTTCTGTTGCTCTTCAAGCTGTTTCCACGCCCCCCCAGTGTTCTTCTCCCATTTGGGGTCCTGTGTAGGATGCGAGTTACCTTTAGTCATCATGTTGTCTTAGGCTTCACTTGGATGTGAGTGCTGTGGTGTGGACATTGAATCTGGAAGACACAGCCTTTCCTTTTTTGGTGGCCCCACTCATTTGGGGGATTTTGGAGTGTGTCTCCACTGTGAGCTATTTTTTTAATTACCTTTAAGTAGTTGTACAAAGAAGTATATGAATACAAAGTGTCTGACAACATTGTCACCCATTGTTCCTAACCCATCCCTTCTCTCACTCTTTTTTTAAATTGAGATTAGGTGATTACATAAATTTCACATATTTCACAGTATTGTGGAATAGTGATACTTAAAGTCAAACTTCACAAGGCAAACTGTCATTATCATGGTCTATTAAGTTTGTGAATTCTATGAGCTTTGATAATACAATTATTTCTTCCACATCAGGTGATGTTTACATTTTTTTCCTTTTGCTTAGTGTAGGCTGTTCCCTCTTTCCCTCTGGTCCCTTCCTTCCCATTGCTGTCTTTGGGTTGCTTAGTTCCTTTTCATCTATGTCCAGTGCAGCTGATGGGCCCCTGTGTTGTATGTTTCCCTCCACTGCATGTGTGTGTGTGTGTGTGTGTGTGTGTGTATATATATATATATATATATATATATATATATATGTGGTCAAAAACATGGAGTCATTTACCAATGATACGACAAAATGAGAGTCCTTAGTTTCTCGAGTCCTGTTTACTTTGTCATATATTCTTGCATTTTGGCTTTACATTCACATATAAGGGAGACCATGCGCCATTTGTCTCTTGGCTCTTGCTTACCTCACTCAAAATTATTCACTCTAGTTCCACCCATTTCCCTGTAAATGCCTTTATTTTGTCCTTTCTAAAGACTGCATAATATTCCATTGTATACAGATACCACAATTTTTGGATCCACTCATCAGTTGTGGGTATCTGGATTGTTTCTACATCTTGGCTATTGTGAACAGTGCTGCAATGAACATGGAGGTGTATGTGTATCCTGGTTCCTGTTGCTCAAGATAGATGTCTAGCAGTGGTTTGGCTGGGTGATAGGGGAGGTCTATATTTAGCTTTGTGAGGTACCTCCAGACTGCTTTCCACAGTGGTTGTATTAGTGTACATTCCTACCAGCAGTGTAATAGGGTTTCTCTTTCTCCACAACTTTGGCAGCATTTGTCATTGGCTGCATTTAGGATGCCAGCCATTTGACTGGGGTAAGGTGGTACCTCAGGGTTGCTTTTATTTGTGTTTCCTTTAAAACCAGGGATGATGAACATTTCCTCAAGTGTTTGCCTTTTTTTTTTGGTCATGGGGCTTGAACTCTGGGCTTGGGTGCTGTCCCTCAGCTCTTCAACTCAAGGCGAGTGCTCTACCGCTTGAGCCACAGCACCACTTCCAGTTTTCTAGTGGTGTACTGGAGATAAAAGTCTCAGGGACTTTCCTGCCCAGGCTGGCTTTGAACTGTGATCCTCTTATCTCAGCCTCCTGAGTAGCTAGGATTATAGGAGTGAGCTGCCGGTGCTCAGCTCTTTGCCATTTTTATCTCTTCTGAGAAGTCTCTCTTTAGTTCCCTTGCCCATTTCATGATTGGATTGTTAGATTTGGGAGGGATTAGTTTTTTTTTTGGTCCGGTCATGGGGCCTGAACTCTGGGCTTGAGCACTGTCCCTAAACTCTTCAGCTCAAGGCTAGTGCTCTACCACTTGAGCCACAGCGCCACTTCTGGCTTTTTTCTTTTTGCTTATGTGGTGCTGAGGAATCAAACCCAGGGCCTCGAGCATGCAAGGCAAGCGCTCTACCACTGAGCCACCTTCCCAGCCCTGGGATTAGTTTTTTTTAAGTTATCTGTATAGGACGGATATTAGGCCCTTGTCTAATATGTTGCTGGTAAATATTTTTTTTCCAACTTGTTGGCTTTCTTTCTAGTTTGGTTTCTTTAGCTGTGCCGAAACTTTTTGTTTTAAGGTAATCCAATTTATGGAGTCTCCAATTTGTTGTGACCGTGGAACTCTGTTCAGGAAGTTCCTGCCTGAGTCTATAAGTTCAAGTGTCTTTCCTACTCTGTCCTGCAGTAGTTTCAGGTTTGATGTTAAGGTCTTTAATCCATTTTGAGTTGATGCCGGTGCATGGTGACAGGCTGGGTCTACTTTTAGTTTTCTGCATGTGGCTGCCCAGTTTTCCCAGCACCAGTCGCTGAAGAGGCTGTGCTGCTTCCACTGTACGTCTTTGGCTCCTTTGTCAAATATCAATTGACTGTTAGTATGTGGTTTTATTTTTGGGTCCTCATCCGTTCCATTTGTCGTCGGGTCTCTTTGTGCCAGTACCAAGCTCTATTATGGCTCTATAGTAGAGCTTGAAATCCGGTATTGTGATGCATCCTGCTTTGGCTATTCATATTCCATATGAATTTTTGGACTGTTTTCTCTACTTCAGTAAAGTACATCATTGGGATTTTAATGGGAATTGCATCGAATTTATATATCAATTTTGGAAGTATTGCTATTTTCATTATATTAATTCTGCCTGTCCAGGAACATGGGAGATCTTTCCATTCCCCACTGTCCTCTCTGATTTTTTAGGCTTTTAAGTTTTCATGAAGTATATCCTTTATATCTTTGGTTAGGTTAATTCCTACTTTATTTTTTTTTTTTTGAGGCTATTCTGAATGGGGTTGTTTCCTTGATTTCCCTTTCTGCTTGTACATTGTTGGTGTACAGAAAGGCAACTGGTTTTTGTGGGTTAATTTTGTATCCTGCTACTTTGCTGAAATGGTTTATAAGCTCTAAGAGTTTGGGGATGGAGCTTTTGGGTTTGTTAAAATATAAAATCATGTCATCTGCAAAAAGAGATAGTTTAACTTCTTCCCCCCCCCCCCCGCCATGCGGAACCCTTTAATATCTTTTTCTTGCCTTATTGTTCTTGCTAAGGATTCTAGAACTATATTGAAGAGGAGTGGAGTGGGCATCCTTGCTGTGTCCCTGTTTTTAGGGGAACTGGTTGTAGTTTTTCGCCATTAAGTGTAATATTGGCTATTGGTCTGTCATATAAGGCTTTTACTGTTTTTAGGACTATTTTTTTCCAGATTTTTTTTTTTTTTTTTTTTTTAGAGAAGGGAGCTGGGAAATAGAAGAGAAGGAAAGAGCTGAGAAAGAGCTAGAAGAGCGCAGAGAGAGCTTTTCCAGAGCCTTTAACGTGAATGAGTGTTCTATTTTCTTTTTTTTTTTGGGTCCAGTCATGGGGCCTGAACTCTGGGCCTGGGCGGTGTCCCTCAGCTCTTCAGCTCAAGGCTAGCGCTCTACCACTTGAGCCACAGCGCCACTTCCGGCTTTTTTTTCTTTTTGTTTATGTAGTGCTGAGGAATTGAACCCAGGATCTCAGGCATTCAAGGCAAGCGCTCTATCACTGAGCCACCTTCCCAACCCCGAGTGTTGTATTTTCTCAAAAGCCTTTTCCGTGTCAATGGAGATAATCATGTTTCTTGATCTTGGATCTGTTGATGTGATGCATTACATTTATTGACGTTTGTTAAACCATCCCTGCATCTGTGATGAAGCCTACTTGATCATAATGTATGATTTTTTGGATGTTTCTGGATTCTGATGACTAAAATTTTATTGAGGAGCTTTGCATTTGTGTTCATCAAAGATTGGTCTTTAGTTCTCTTTTTTTTGTTGGGTCTTTGCTTGGTTTGGGGATGAGTGTGATATTGGCTTCATAGAATGAGTTTGGGATTGCTCCCTCTGTTTCTATTTCTCTAAAGAGCTTGAGGAGTATGGGTATTCGTTCCTCTTTAAAGGTCTTAGAATTCTGTAGTGACTCCATCTGGTTCTGGGCTTTTCCTTATTGGAAGACTTTTGATCGCTTCCTCTATCTCATTGTAGGTTATTGGCTTAATTGATTTATTTCTTCTTGGTTCAGTTTGAGCAATTTGTATTTTTTTAGGAATTCATAATTTCTGCTAGGTTTTCCTTCCTTAATATCTAATCTGGCAATCTTTCTTTATAACTGTTCCGATGTCTTGGATATTTGGTGTAATTCTTCAATAAGATCCCTGATCCTATTGATTTGGGTCTCCTCTTTTTAGTTAATCTTGCCAGAGGTCCATCAATTTTATTTATTTCAAAAACCCAGGTTTTTGCTTTATTAATTTTATGTATATTTTCCTAAGTCTCTTGTTAATTTCAACTCTTATTTTGGTTATCTCGCTCCATCTAGGAACTTTAGGTTCAACTTTTTCTTGTTTCTCTAACAGTTTTAGTTGCATCATGAGATTGTTTACTTGGTCTGTCTCGTTTTTTTCTTTTTTTTTTTTTGTTTTCATTTATTGCTCAGGGTCTGGGCCTGGGCGCTGTCCCTCAGCTCTTCAGCTCAAGGCCACAGTGCCACTTCTGGCTTTTTTCTTTTTTTTTTTCTTTTTGCTTATGTGGTGCTGAGGAATTGAACCCAGGGCCTCAGGCATGCAAGGCAAGCACTCTACCACTGAGCCACCTTCCCAGCCCTCTTGTTTTCTTGATGTGTGCACTGAGAGCAATAAATTTTTTTTGGGGGGGGGGTCTGGTCTTGGGGCCTGAACTCTGGGTCTGGGCGCTGTCCCTCAGCTCTTCAGCTCAAGGCTAGAGCTCTACCATTTGAGCCACAGCGCCACTTCCGGCTTTTTTCTTGCTTATGTGGTGCTGAGGAATCGAACCCAGGGCCTCATGCATGCAAGGCAAGCGCTCCACCACTGAGCCACCTTCCCAGCCCCTGATGGATCTTCTTTTCTGATCCAATCTGTAGTTTTTTCTTTTGGTGAATTCAGTCTATTAATGTTTATGGTTATTATAGAGAGGTATATTGTGTTTCCTGTCATTTTCCTACTTTCCTAAGTTTTTCTTCTTTCCTTTCCTCCTGTGTTTACTCAGTTGGTCTCCTAGCGCTATCTGGTATGGTTCCCTGATATTGTTTTCTTCAGATTATAATCCCCCTCTTAATATTCTTTGCAATGCTGGATTATTGGTTATGAATTCATTGTTTTTCTTTACTATTAAAAATTTGTTTCTCCATCCAATGTGAATGCTAGCTTCACTGGATATACCACTCTGGGCTGGCAGTTATTGGTTTTCAGGTCTCAGATGGTCCTTTCCCAGGCTTTCCTTGTATTCATGTCTATGTGGAGAGATCTGCAGTGAATCTAATTTTTCTTCCCATTGTAGTATAGCTCCTTCTTTGCTTTTGCTGTGTATGATTGTTTAATTGCTGAGATCTAGCATTTTTACTATAATGTGCCTAGCAGTGTTCCTTCTGGGATCCTGATTGTTAGGTAAACCTCTGTTATATAGTTAAGATGTTCTCTTTTAAGAACTGTGAACTATTTTAAGACTTTGTCCCTGAGGTTTTGAGAAAGCCACAGAGCTAGTTGTTGCTTTCATCCCATCCCATGAAGGAATATGCTGGTAATGTGACGCTGCATCTATAATCTTCACCTGTCTGTATGGTGGTTGTCATGTTTCTCACCAATTTCCTCACCATCCCTCCCTTTCCACAATGTGTGCTGTATGGGTGGATGACACACTGGTTAACAATCTAGTAATATTTTGTTCAATTTAGCTCAGCTTTGGCCACTGAGAGCTTTTTTCCTACTTTGCCCCATTCTCCCCAGGCACCCTCATTGTGCCTTTGTGTATGCATGCGCCTGCATGCCTGCAGTTTAATATTTTTTGTCATGGGGGCTTGAGCTCTAGGCCTGGGTGCTTTTCCTCAGCTCTTCAGCTCAAAGGACAGCGTTCTACCACTTGAGCCTCAGTGCCACTTCTGGCCTTTTCTGTTTATGTGGTGCTGAGGAATGAAACCTAGAGCCTCATGCATGCGAAGCAAACACTCTACCACTGAACTACCTTCCCACCCCTAGTACTTTACCTTCAGGCACTATAAAATGCTCTAGGGCTATGTTGGATGTTTCCAGCTCTTATTCTAGAATTAGCCATTTTTTAAGGAATCCTCATGACAGTGCAAGCACTCTCATGCTTGAACCATGCCCCTAGGCACTGTCCCTGAGCTGTTTTTTGCTTAAGGCTAGTGCTCTACCACTTGAGCCACAGCACTACTTCTGGCTTCTTGTTTATGTATACTGAGAAATCCAACCCAGGGCTTTATGCATGCTAGGCAAGCACTCTGCCACTAAGCCACACTCCCAGTCTGGTCCCAACTTTCTTTTGATTAGTGTTAGCCACCTTTCTGGCTATTAGGCTCCTTGTGTAGTTATCCTAGGTCTCTTAATTGTATGTTTGTCATACTTCCATGATTTTGGAAAGGTGCCAAGTTATCGTAAAAAATTGTCAAAACTGCTGGGTGCCAGTGGCTCATGCCTGTAATCCTAGCTACTCAGGAGGGTGCTGTCCCTCAGCTCTTCAGCTCAAGGTGAACGCTCTAGTTGAGCCACAGCTCCACTTCCAGTTATCTGCTGGTTAGTTGGAGTTAAACAGTTTTACATACTTTCCTTGCCTGGGCTGGCTTTGAACTGCAATCCTCAGATCTCAGCCTCCTGAGTAGTTAGGATTACAGGTGTGAGCCACTAGCGTCCATGAATTGATTCTTTGGATAGTCTTGGAAGCTGTCTTGGGAGCTGCTAAGGTGTTTATTCAGGTAAGCACAGAGCACATTCTCAGTGAAGTACTGGGGTGTAAAATTCCAGTACTTCTCTTCTAAAGAATGTTATATTCATATAAGTAGTATAAAATAATCATCTTCTCTCACAGTACTTGTGACACAGCAACTCTTTTTCCTACCATGGCTCTGGTGGTGTCTGTGTGATGGGAAGTGGCAGCAGAGGAGTAATAGGCCTTTTCCGAGTCTGGGGCCTCACCACTTTTTTTCCTATGCTACACTGCCAGCCCATCTGCATGGTTGGTTGGCCCACTAAAGATTAAAATTAAAACCTTCTTTGTTAAATCCTTCAGTGCTTAAAATATAAAAAACTACTTTTCTCTCAACAAATTGTCAACATATAACAAAGTACCTAGATGCTAGAGGAGCAGGATGATGAACGCGTAGAACTTAGGCGTCCCATAGCACACGTGTACATTTGTCTCACACATGGAGGCTTCACAAAGGGACCATCTTTTTTTCTAAAACCATTTATTTATTGTACAAAATTGTAATTAAATCACATGCATGTTAATTACTCGGAGGCAGTAACACAGGTCTGATGCCTTTGTATTTAAGCAGAAGATTTAAAGGCATGAAATAGAAATTTGGAAAAATATTTGAGGTGAAAGAGAATTAGAAACAAGACAGAGCAAAAACATTTAGAAACAGGTAAGCAAATTGCAGCTTATAGACCAAACTTGGCTTGATGCTTGTTTTATTGGACCACAGCCAGACAAATCCAGTCAGAACCAGCAATGCAGTGACGACCTTCTGGATCACTTTGTCACTGGGAGCTATGATTTATAGGACATCAAGCAGGATTTCAGTAGATATCAGCAGCAGGCCCCTTTACAGTGATTAACAAAAATCTCCACTGGGATGTCAAGCAGAAGAAGTGAAATTGCCACCTTGGATAAGGTCTGCCTGGACAACACAATCTCCAAATCTAGTTTCTACATATCACTTTGGGAAATGCAAATGGAGATAAAAAATCACAGACATAAAGCAAATGACCTTTAAGCAAGGTAGGTGCTCAACCTCACTGGCAGTTAAATGCAAACTGAAGGCACCTTTTCAACTCTGGGTCAAATTGTCAGGAAATGCACATGCAGTTCATATCAATGGTAAATTTCAGACAAGGCACTAACAGTTACATTTTAAATATATTGTTTAAAAAAACACACACACACAAAGTACTTTAAGGCACAAAATAAGTATAGAAAATCTGTAGTGTAATTACTGGTAAAATCGCCCAAATTTTCACTTGTGGATGGACTGCATTTATCACAGTTTATGTGTATACTTAATCTAAAATTGGTTAGATCAGTAGGTTCTGACTAGAAGGCTGTCCATGAGAAAAAGAGGCTGTACTATCATGGGCCCACCCCTAACCTCCTTGTACCAAACAAATCTAGATGTGAATGTCTTCCTGAGAATGCAGGACAGAAGAACCATCAGTGTCTGTAGTTTTGCTTTCAAAAAAAAGTCTATACTATACTTACTACATTCTTGGCTTAAATTTGATTGAAAACAGATTGTGATGGTCCTGGTTTCCACCTCCTGAATAGCTGGCGATTACAGGCATTTACCACTACAAAAGGTATTTTGTTTTGTGACCATACTGGTGCTTGAACTTGGGGCTTGATAGGCAAGCGTTCTGTACCATGAGATGCAACCCTTAATTCTTAAAAAGCTAAATAATATATTTTTAACAACTCAAAATATTAGAAATTATAATGAAACTAGCACTATGGTAATCTATACTTTATTAAACTAAAGATACAACAAAATAGTTCAAGAATAGATTTATGGCGGGGCACTGGTGGTTCACACCTGTAATCCTAGCTACTCAGGAAGCTGAAATCACAGTTCAAAGCCAGCATGGGCAGGAAAATCCATGAGACTCTTATCTCCAATTAACTACCAGAAAACCAGAAGTGGCACTGTGGCTCAAGTGGTAGAATGCTATTCTTGAGCTGAAGAGCTAAGGAATAGCTCCCAGGACCAGAGTTCAAGCCCCAGCACTCACCAACCAAAAAACACAGCAAGGGGGGTGGGGACTGAATCTACTACCTGGTGACCATAGCAAGTAGACAACTGCACTGACCTGTGCTGTTCTACTGTTCCAGGTCAGTCTCAGCCTAGGCCTTCTGATTACAAAATGACCACATACACATTCTGTAGTTAGTAAAACTATTTTTGTTATTCATTGGGAAAGAAAAGTCAACAGACGTCCATTTGCAGACTTCTGCTCAGCCCAGTGGACAGAAGCACAAGGAAACAAGCATTTACTTAAGGAGAATGTTATCAGTGGCTAAACCAACAGTGTCTCCACTGTACAGTTGTTTATTCCCCCACCCCCTTTTCTTTGCCATTCTGGTGTTTGAACTCAGGGATCCTGTGCTGTAGTACTTGAGCAACTCTGCCAGCATCTTTTTTACACTGGCTCTTTTTAAGGCAGACTATCTTATGCCCAGGATGGTCTGGACTAAGATCTTCCTCTTTTGTTGAAG
Organism: Dipodomys ordii; assembly: GCF_000151885.1. Lineage (NCBI taxonomy): Eukaryota > Metazoa > Chordata > Mammalia > Rodentia > Heteromyidae > Dipodomys > Dipodomys ordii. The sequence goes on from NW_012267308.1 coordinate 4,402,506, forward strand.
ATAGGTGCATGCTACTACACCCAGCTAAAAATCTTTTTTGCCTAATGCATGATGCTTTATGTTTCTTTAGAGGATAGAATCATAATTTCAGAAAAAGGTTTTAGCTCTGCTTTACATTCTGTTAGAGCTTCTTGTACAAAGAATTTATTAGAGCTGGGTGCCAGTGGCTGCTGCATGTAATCCCAGCTGAGAGGCTGAGATCTGAGGATCGCAGTTCAAAGCCAGCCTGGGCAGGAAAGTCCATGAGACTTATCTCCAATAAACCATCAAAAAACTGGAAGTGGTGCTGTGGCTCAAATGATAAGAGTGCTAAATTTGAGCTGAAGAGCTGAGGGACAGCACACAGGCCCAGAGTTCAAGCTCCACAACCGACATTTTAAAAAAATTATTAGGAATCAATAGTACAGCCAGACAAATGCTCGCCCTTCCCATTACACACAAGAGAAGTTAACTGAAGAGCTGCTTCCCCCCTCATTAACTTCCTTCCACATGGGAGTTCTCTTTCACATTCACTACCAGGGGCAAGTTGCTTTAATGAGAGGCATTGTTAAAATGGGTCTCTCACTGTGTGGTGCTAGCTGGCTTGTAACTTGTGATTCTCTCCACTCTAGCTTCTTGGTGCTAGAATTGTAGCTATGTACCACCATGCCTAGATTGGGAGGTTTTAATAAATCTCTAAATCCGGTTGATTTCAGAGCAACCTAACTTCCTCCTGCTGGGTTTCTTTACATTCCCACTCTGCTGAGGAGGCAAAGGGGCAAAATATGAAAGAAAACTTTACTGTGTCTCTAGAAGGAATTAGGAGTCAATTAAGAGTGGGTGCCTGTAATACTTGCTACTTAAGAGGCTGAGATTTGAGGATCAATCAGGTTAGAGCTAGATAGCCCAGGCAGTCCATAAGTTCTTCAACTAACATCACAAAGCCACAGGTGAAGCTGGGGTTTAAGAGGTAGAATGCTAGCTTTGAGCAAAAGCTTGGGGACAATGCCTCAGCCCTGAGTTCAAGCCCCACGACTGGCACAGAAAGAAAATGATCAAGAGGCCCCCAAAAAGTCACCAGACATAGGTATTCCTAACAGCAGCTTTCCTCTGGCACACTATCACTACTAGCCAGACCTTTTCTAAGGTTAGCGTATTTAATCTTTATGGTATCTCAAAGTTTGCTGCATTTTAACACTAACATAACCTTTCTCAAACAGACTGAATGGCCAGATGCTGGTAATCCTAGCTATTCAGGAGCTGAGATGTGAGGATAGCAATGCAAGGCCAGCCCAGGCAGAAAAGTCAGTGAGACTCTTATCTCCAACAAACTACTCAGAAGTGGTGCTGTGGCTCAAGTCTTATGTACAAAGAGGCTCAGAAACAAGGTGCCCAGGCCCTGAATTCAAGCCTTCAGACTGGCCAAAGAAAAAAAAGACTGAATTACCAGGTGAGTAACCCTGATGTTAAGATGTCCTGAAGATTCATTTCTCTGACTAAGTTCCCTGAGGTTGACTTGGTTCTGAGACACCAAAATGGGATCCCCACTCTTTCTTCACCAATTTTCTAGTATTTTACCAATTGATTCCTGTTGGCTAAATTCTGGAAGAACTTATTTATCTAATTTCACCATAGGTGTTAAATCAAAATCATGTCCCTTTCCCTCTATTCACTCCTCTGTCCTGCATGAATTCTTTGATGCTGACTGAGGTGAGAGCCACGGATAAAGGCCTTCCCACACTGCTCACACTCATAGGGCTTTTCACCAGTGTGAATTTTCTGGTGTCGATTAAGTTCTGAGCCTCGCCCGAAGGCCTTTCCACACTCCCTACACTCATAGGGTCTCTCACCAGTGTGGCTTCTTTCGTGATGGGTAAGCTCCGATCTTCGAATGAAAGCCTTCCCACATTCCTTACACTTGTGGGGTCGGTCACCAGTGTGAACTTTTTGATGTCTCACTAGTTCTGTGCTACATGTGAAGGCCTTTCCGCATTCCTTACATTTATAGGGCTTCTCCCCAGCATGAGCTCTCTGGTGGCGAGTGAGCTCTGAGCCGCGCCGGAAGGCGCTCCCACACTGCTTACACTTGTAGGGTTTCTCCCCAGTGTGGACACTCTGGTGCCGCAGGAGGTGGGAGTCAGAGATGAACCCTTTCCCACACTCCTTACACTTGTGGGGTTTCTCCCCCGTGTGAATCCTCTGATGCAGACTCAGTTGTGAGGCGCAGCTGTACACGTTGCCACATTCCTTGCACTCATAGCGCCTCTCCCCAGTGTGAGTGATCTGATGGAGACTAAGCTGCGTGTCATAGCGAAAGGCTTTCCCGCACTCCTTACACTTATGGGGCTTCTCGCCTGTATGGATTCTCTGGTGTCGGAGAAGGTGTGAGGAGCGGGTAAAGGCCTTCCCGCACTCCTTACACTCAAAGCACTTCTCATCCGTGTGGACTCTGTGGTGAAGGTTAAGTTGGGCATTAGATGGAAACGCCTTCCCACATTCCTGACATTTGTAGGGCTTCTCACCTGCGTGCATCTTTTGGTGCTGCCTACGTTGTGAGGTAGAATGAAAGGCTTTCCCACACTCCTTACACTTATGAACTTTCTCACCCATGGGGGCGCTTGAGGCCCCTTTCTCATTTTCAGTGCTTTTTTTGCTTTTATGAACTTTCTGGTGCTTCATCAAGCTGGACTCACTATCAAAGATTTTCCCACACTCTCCGCATTCACAGTCTTTTTCCTTACCAGGAGTTCTTCTGTGCGGAACGGGACATGACTGGCTCCTGACAGCTTTCTGACACTTGGTGCATTCACAGGATTTCTCTCCAGTGTGAGCTGGCGGAGGGCCTTTCTGGGCTGAATGTTGAATGGAAGTGGGCCTTTCTGTCGAGGCTTTCCCCGGCTGTCGTAGGCTTCCCTCCCGAGGCTCTGCTCTACTCTCCAACTGGCCTGAGACGCTGCTGCCATTAAGGTTGGAGTGTCTACGTTTTTCTTTTATAAAATTAAACCATTGCAAATGGAGAGAACTGTCCTTTGGCAATATATTCTTGGTTTTCCATCTAGACTCACAGTCTGAAAGAAAGAAGAAGTATTTTCATATTTCAGGAGAAAACTTCTGAAGTTAGAAATGACAGCAGGGCTGAGAATATGGCTTAGTGGTAGAGTGCTAGCCTAGCATGCATGAAACCGCCAGTTCAATTCCTCAGTACCACATAAACATAAAAAGCCAGAAGTGGAGCTGTGGGTGAAGTGGTAGAGTGCTGCTATCCTTGAGCAAAAGAAGCTGAGGGACAGTGCCTAGCCCCTGACTTCAAGCCTCAGGACTGGCAAAACAAAAAACAAACAAACAAACAAAAACAATTAGGTGGGCCGCAATAGTTCATTCATGCTTGTAATGTTGTAATGTCAGCTAACTCAGGAGGGTTTATAGTTGGAGCCAATTTGGGCACATTTCACCATTTCACCTTCCAATTCACAAGCAAAAAAGCTGGGCCGGAGCTGTGGCTCACGTGGTTGAATACCAGCAAGAAAGCCCAGTGAGGCCCCTAAGTTCAAGCCTTCGTACTAGTACCAAAATAAACAAAGATAGTGAAAATTTACTACTGTTGTTACTCGTTGCAATTTGGAGGAGAAATAGAAATAAGAGCTCCGAAAGGAAGGTAGAAAATCACAATCAGAATAGGAATTTTGACCAGAAACCACCTTTGCTAAATGAGTATGACATTACCACCAACAGCCAAAATCTCATCTCTAGGTTTAAAAAATAACCAGATTTTACCTAACTGCCTATACTATCATCTTATCCTATTAGCTTGGCTGCTGTCCGTATATCCACACCCTCAATAGATCATGTCACTCTACTCAAAATCCTTCTTAATTGGGTAAGTCAAAGACGCTATGTTGTACCTTCCACGACCCTGTCCTATACCACCCCTGCCCTTGCTACCTGACCAACTGTGTGTCCTCCATCCAGCTCACCAAGGACAGTTCCCATGCCCTCCCTGCTATGTTCATGTGGATCACTTGGTTACTGCTTCTTTCTTCAGAGCCCTTGTTGAAGCACAAGTTTCAGAATAGCACCCTCCCCATTCCATTCCATTTTTTGGTAGCATGTCATCTTACCTATTTTCCAATATTATGAAAGTTTTTATCTGTATTTTTGAAAACTTTCATATTAGACTTCATATTGGACATGAACTTGCATGATGCCACAGGAAACATCTGGCTCTATTTCCTTATTCTCTATTTCTGTCAATCCAGTTTGTAGACATCCTTGTCCATCACTTCTAACTTAACAGATACTTATTTTTGGTATACTGTCTGTCCTTCACTGTAATGCTAGCTATTCAGGAGGCTGAGATCTGAGGACACCGGTCAAAGCCAGCCCAGGGCAAGTCAATCCATGACATGCTTATCTCCAATAAATTACTCAGAAAAAGCTGGAAGTGGTGCTGTGGCTCAAATGGTAGAGCACAAGCCCCAGGACCAGCAAAAACAAAAAACACCTTTCTCTTGAGCATGCTTTCCTTGCAGCTTGGGGTGTGGCATTTCCCCCAGTCCCTGCTCACCTTACAGCCCCAGTTTTGTACCATTGGTTTGCTTATCTTGGATTCTTCCAGACTTCTATGAATGCTCTATTCTAGAATTTCTGCAGTATCAGTTTTTTCATTCTGAATTCTTTAGTTTTTTGGTCAAGTGCTCTGTTCTATAAATCTTTTGCCGAGTTGTAACTGACAAAGAACCAACACAAGTATAATTTCATCCGTCATGATATAAGCATCCTATAACACAATTTAATGAATATTAACAAGACTAAGGGTATCCATGTAGAAATTAGCTAGGTGCAGTGGTAATCACCTGTAGTCCCAGCTACTTTCAGAAACATGGCCTTACTGAATTGTAGCAAACATTTAAAATAAACTTAATAGGCCAGGTGCCCATGGCTCATGCCTATAATCCTAGCTACTCAAAAGGCTGAGAGCTGAGGATTGCAATTTGAAGCCAGCCCAGGCAGAAAAATCCATGACACTCTTACCTCTCAAAAAAAGCCCAAAGTGGTGGCTCAAATGGTAGAGTACTAGCTTTGAGCACAACGAGGCTCAGGGACACTGACCAGGCCGAGTTCAAGCACCATGACCAGGAAAAAGACAAAAAACAATTCAGGGCTGGGAATGTGGCTTAGTAGTAGAGTGCTTGCCTAGCATTCATGAAGCCCTGGGTTGGACTCCGCAGTACCACATACACAGAAAAAGCTCGGAATGGAGCTGTGGCTCAAATAGCAGAGTGCTAGCCTTGAGCAAATGAAGCTCAGGGCCAGTGCCTAGACCCTGAGCTTAAAATTCCAGGACTGGCAAAAAAAAATTAAAAAACATGTATTTTATAAATGTGTATGTATGTGTGTGTATTCAAAAATGTCAGAAAGGCAAAAAAGAATATTTTTCAATTGGTTCTGAGGCTAATATTACACTGATGCAAAGTCACCACAAGGATTCATCTCTGCATTTACCCACAATGGAAATAACTCTTTCTCTTGAATTCCTCTATAGTTTACACTAAGATGTTTTATACTAAAACAGAAATCCTGCAACATAAAGGTATTAACAAACCAGGCGTAACTTACCCTTGAAAAGCATGGTGGATTTAACATAAATACTACACATGTCCTTTTATATAACAGAACAAAGGACAAACTACAGGGTATCTTAGTAGATTTAGATAAAGCAATTACTGAAAGTATTGATGTGGAAGAAGCTAGTCACAAAATGCCTGTTAGATATTAATATGAAATGTCCCGAACAGGTACATAAATATATAGAGAAAATAGATTGCTAGTTGCTTAGGGAAGGGAAGTGACTAATGTACCTTTCATTTGGAGGTTTAATGAAAATATGCTATAATTTGATGGCTACAACTCTGTAAATGTACTAAAACCTAATAACTACACTTTTCCAGTGAAGCTATTTTAAAAAGTTGAGTATGATGGCTCATGCTTGTGGAGCAAAAAGACTTCCTAACCAAAAGCTGGATGTGTTAGAGCCTTACCTGCCTAGCAAACACAAGTCCCAAAGTGAACAGAAAAACTGTACAGGGGAAAGGGCTGACATAGTGGAAGGAAAAGGGCCTTTCTGAACTGTGAGGGCAATCTAAACAGTAGCAAGCCAGTAGTAACTGGATCATTTCAAGCCACTTTTCGTCCTCCCCCCACCCCCCAGTTTCAGGCTGTCTTACATCAGAGATGTTGCTTTCTCACAATCTGGCTGAGTGACAGCCACAATGTCCCCCAATATTATTCACTACTCACCTGGATGCCACACTGTTGTCTTCCTCATAACCATCCAGGACTCTTTCCCCTGCTCCAATAAGGAGATAACATATGGCTTAGTATCACAAAGTCCTGCTCAAGGAAAAAAGAGATTATGTTATGGATATCACAATTAAAAATCAGTGAGAGCGGGCTAGAAAGGTGGCTCAGTGGTAGACTGCTTGTTTTGCACACACAAAGCCCTGGGTTCGATTCCTCAGCACCACATAAGCAGAAAAAGGCTCAAGTTAGAGTGCTAGAGAGTGGAAGAGAGCTGAAGAGCTGAGGGACAGTGCCCAGGCCCAGAGTTCAGACTCCATGACTGGCCAAAAAATAAAAAAGTCAGTGAGCCGGACTGGTAAGGTGGCTTAGGGATAGATTGCTTACCTAACATGCATGAAGCCTGTGTTTGATTCCTCCATACCATAAAAAAGGGGTATTGTGGCTCAAATGCTAACCTTGAGCTAACAGAAGCTCAGGACCAGTTCACAGGGCCCTGAGTTCAAGCCCCAGGACTTCCCCGCCCCCCCCCAAATAAAAATCAGTGAGAGAAACAAGTAGAAAAAAGAGGGGAGCTGGTGGCTCATGCCTGTAATGCTAGCTACTCAAGAGACTTGAGATCTGAGGATCACAGTTCCAAGCCAGGCTGAGCTAGAAAGCTGTGAGACTGCTTTGTCCAATTAAGCACCCAAAAAAAACCCTGGAAGTAGAACTGTGACTCAAGAGTGTCAGCTAGCCTTGAGCAAGAAAGCTCATAGACAGTGCCCAGGCCCTGAGTTTAATCCTTAGGATGGGCACAAAAAAGGGAGTGAAGATCAAAGGAATGAAAAAGACCAAGATGCCCAATAGGAGAGGGACTCACACTCTTTGAAAAACAAGAATGATTCACTTAGGTATTTAAAGCCAAAATAAAGGCCAGGTACTGGTAGCTCATGCCTGTAATCCTAGCTACTCAAGAGGCTGAGCTCCAAGGATTATGGTTCAAAGACAGCCAGGACAGGTAAATCCTGTGAGACTCTTATTTCCACTTATCCAGCAGAAAACCTTAAGTAGAGCTGTAGCTCAAAGTGGTAGAGCACTAGCCTTGAGCAAAAGTGCTCAGGGACATCGCCCAGGCCCTGAGTTCAAGCTCCATGACAAAACAAGTCAAGGGCTGGTACTGTGGCTTAGTGGTAGAGTGCTTGCCTAGCATGCATGAAGCCCTCCCTGGGTTTGATTCCTCAGTACCACATACACATAAAAAGCCAGAAGTGGTGCTACGGCTCAAGTAGTAGAGTGCTAGCTTTGAGCAAAAGAAGCTCAAGGACAGTGCCCAGGCCCTGAGTTCAAGTCCCAGGATTGGCCAAAAAAAAGTCAATATAAATTAATAAAAAAAAAATCATGAAAAAGACAAATTCTAGAAAGCCAATTATGTATTTTGAGGGGTTATAGGTACACTTACCCAATGAGACAAGGTTGTTGTAGTTCTCCAACATTACATCTTGGTACAAATCCTTCTGAGCAGAGCTTAAGCATTCCCATTCCAGTTGAGAGAAGTAAATGACCACATCATTGAACTTCAAGCCCTTAAACCACAAACAAATATGCTGTTTGTAAAATCAATGAACTAAATGTTTTAGGTTGTATGAAAGAAAATGAAGGAGATTCAGCAGGGGCTCCACTGGGGAGCCAAGGTCTGCTGGCTCTCAACAAGGATGGGTTAGCAGAAATGGGGCCAGTGACAAGTGCAAACCTGGGACTTCAGCACATGTAACCACCCAGGTACAAGCATAAACCAAGCCCAGGTCATAAGTGGTATTAAGTGGTGTTATTCAGTTAATACAGAGTACACAACATACACTTCCCACTGCCCCTATTTTCTCATCGCAAAGTATTTTATAAAAGTCTGTCACTGAAAAGGAATATAATTTATATAACTATAGTTTCTTTCAAACTTAGGTTCAACAAAATAAAAGTCAGGTCCCAAATCCCATCCATTTTTCTATATCATCACCACTTTAAAAAAAGGCAGGGATGTAACTCGGTGATAAAGTGCTTGCTGAGCACATGAAATTACTAGGATATCTATCTCATGGAATTGTTATGTGGATTAAACAAGACTATACATGGAAAGACGTTCACACCACAGAGGTTCAAAGTAAGTGCTACTTCGGTTAGTTTTGTTTCTATTATAGTATGGTCTTACACAGTCACATACCCATTCTTAATTACAGATAAAATCATTTAAAAATATTAAGTGACAAGATTTACATGGTGGTACCATGAGTGACCTTAGTGATCTTAGTTTTGAAAATTACAAGAATCCTATATTCAGTCACTAGAAAAGAAGCAATTAGGTTATTTCTACCTTGGGAAAAATATTTAGAGCGCAGGCAGGCAGGCAGGCATTCCAGGCTGTTAGAAATTTGTAAGCTTTAAAAAGGCTACTTCAGTGATCCTAGAGGGGACAACAAAGAAATTAGTGAGACTGGAGTGGATAACCCTACAGTGCTGTAAAGTTCCCACCATCACAGGGCAGGTCACGACTGAGAATGGACAACATCAGGGAAGTGGAAATTCCAGATCACAAAACACAGTTTATGCAGAGCAAACCTGAGACTGGTTTGAGACACCACCAGAAATCTGGCTTTTTCGACTCTTCTGCCAAATCACCAATGTAAATTTTCGGTAACTCTGGAATTTGACAGGGCTCTGAAAAACCAAAAGCCCTTTTCAAGAAATACTGAATGCAACTTACGTCCACTATGACTTCAAATACACAGTACTTCTTGCCTTCTCTTCTGGATTCTTAAGGAAAGAAAAAAGATAGAAAATGGTTACCAAATCACAAGCCAACAATTCATTCTTATGGCCCAGTCAAGGCACAGGCCTGAACCAACACCCCTAACCCTAGACTTGGAGAGATGCTGAGGAAACC
>NW_012267308.1:4412978-4427035 GCF_000151885.1 Dipodomys ordii
ACAACAGGTATAAATTCTAAATAAAAGGTTTCTTTCACAAATATACACATTTTGTACAATGAATGTCAAAAGATTTCTTAGTTGGAAGAACATTTTGAAATTTAGGGACAAAGTACTTTGTATGAACAAAGCAGCAAAAAGAAATTCATGTATCAAGACGGGCACCAGTGGCTCACGTCTGTCATCCTAGCTACTCAGGAAGCTGAGATCTAAGAATCAGCTCAAAGCCAGCCTGGGCAGAAAAGTCCATGAGACTCTTATCTCCAATTAACCACTAGAAAACCAGAAGTGGTGCTGTGGTTCAAGTGGTAAGAGTGCTACCCTTGAGCTGAAGAGCTCAGGGTCAGTGCCCAAAACCAGAGTTCAAGCCTCATAATGACAATGAATCACCTAAATGGGTCCCAGGGTCCTTGCAAAAAGAAATAGGAAAGCCGGAATCAGAGCTGGGACAACAGAATAACCAGCTTTGAAGAGGGAGGAAGGGGCTGAGAGAAAAGGAATACAACAGCTTCTAGAAGTTGGAGCATCCCCTTAAAGTGGGAAAGGGTAGAATTATCTGCCATTTATCAGAAAGTCACCTTGATAAGTCTTCCCTCCCTGCCCCCCTCCTCCCCGCTAGTATTCTGAAACTCTCATTTCTTCTGGGAATTAAAGAACAGAGTTTGTAGCGGGGTGCAGTGGCTCATGCCTTAATCCTAGCTATGCAGGAAGCTGAGATCTGAGGATGGCAGTTCAAAGCCAGCAGGAGGGGTGGGGGTGGGGGAGGAGGGATAGTGGGAGAACAACAAGGGAAGGGGTAACAATGCTTGACAAGAAATGTACTCGTTGCCTTACTCATGTAACTGTAACCCCTCTGTACAGCATCTTTACAATAAAAAAAAAAGCCAGCTGAGACAGGAAAATCTGTGAGAGTCTTAGCTCCAATAAAACTACTCATAATCAGAAGTGGCACTGTGCCTCAAGTGGTAGAGCACTTGTTGATCTGAAGAGCTGAGGGACAGCGTCCAGGCCCAGAGTTCAGGCCCCACAACTGACTGACAAACAACAACAACAAAAAAACACTCCCAGAAAGTATCATTTCATAAACATTGCCAGGGGCTGGGAAGGTGGCTCAGTGGTAGAGCGCTTGCCTTGCATGCCTGAGGCCCTGGGTTCGATTCCTCAGCACCACATAAGCAAAAAGAAAAAAGCTGGAAGTGGTGCTGTGGCTCAAGTGGTAGAGTGCTAGCCTTGAGCTGAAGAGCTGAGGGCAGCATCCGGGCCCACAGTTCAGGCCCCATGACTGGACTCAAAAAACAAACAAAAAAACCCATAAACACTGCCAGGCTGATGACTATGTATGTGCTGGGGCCTCTCCACTCCATTAAAGGGCATCATCAGGGGCAAGGAGCAACTGTGAAATAGGACACTAGCCACAATACAACCCTCTGCCATGCAGTTAGCATTTCAGAAAATGGCTCTGTATAGTTGTTCTCCATGTTAAATTTAGTTGGAGAACAAACAGCAGCTGGTACATGAGAGCACTAAGACATTCAGGGCAGTCATTAAGCATGCCCCAGAAGCAGCTGCTGAGGCTCAGGCTCTGCCTTGGCTTTTGCACTGGCACTCTGCCCTCAGCTTGAAGCAGCTGACACCCATCTGTATTTGCTTGTGCACAGAGCCATCAGATGAAATGGCCACTGTGGCTCATGGCATCACAGCTTGCAAGCTTAAAGAGTGAAACTATGAAGACAGAATAAACAGCACCAAAGATTAACAGCTCTCTTAAGCTCTTATTTTACCCAGTGAACCCTGAGGCAGCTATTCCAGAGAAATGAAAACTGTTCTCTACACAATGATCTGTACACAAATGTTCGTGGTAGCTTCCTATGAAACCCTCCACTTGTTCATAAACAGGCAATTGGATATGCAAAGGGTGGTACCATTACCTAGAAAAAAAATTCTTGAGATGTAGATAAAACACAATATTTGAGCAAATGATTCCAGACACACAGATATGATAGAATTCTACTGACTTGGAATTCTAGAAGAGGCAAACTTGTCTAGCAAGGTGCAAATCGGAGGTGGTAACTTCAGGAGGTGACCACTGTGAAGGAGGAGGCAAGGGAACTCTGAAAGACTGGAAATATACTATTTCTAGATCTGAGAAGTAATTAGAGGCATACACATACATAAACATTTATCAAGGTACACAAGAGATTACCTTATTATCTACATGCTTCAATTTTAGAAAGGGAAATGGAAAAATGAGAACCCTCTAGTCATAAAGTAAGCAGGGAAGGAAGTTTTAGAAGTTGGCATAGAAAAGGAAAAGCAGCGATGACAGATGGCACACAGTACAACACATGTGGACTAATGAGAGCCACACACTCATTCCAGAGCAAAACCCAGCATTTAAGATTTCTGGCTTCCAGTCTGGTATGTGCAGATGTCCCAACAAGTAAAATGCTGAAAAATCAACAAGCCTTCTTAGATTTATCACAATCCCAAGGGCGAAAGTTGTCCCCAAAACCTGAAAGACGGAAAGGCAAATTCAAGAATCATACTACCACATCAGAATCCTCCACTGAAGTGGTTAATGTAACCAATGAGTTGCTAGAGAATCACTGTGGACAACTTGCCTGACCCAGGACAACTTCCCCTGAGTGTAACCTAGGGGTTTTTATTATAGCCCAACTGACCAGTGCTCTTCCAGTCTCATTCTGTCCCATTTGAGGGTGAAAACATGCACTGACAGAGTTGATACTAGGCAAGGGAAACATGAGACAACAAGGTTCAGTCCAAAAGAACCTATAATAAGAATGAATAAGAAGCCGGGCACCAGTTGCTCACACATGTAATCCTAGCTACTCAGGAGGCTGAGATCTGAGGATCGGGTTCAAAGACAGCCAGTCCAAGCACGAAAGACCATGAGACTCTTCTGTCCATCATGGGGTTTAAACTCTGGGCCTGGGCACTGTCCCTCAGCTCTTCAGCTCAAGGCTAGCGCTCTACCACTTGAGCCACAGCGCTTCCAGTTTTCTGGTGGTTTACTGGGGGTAATAGTCTTACAGACTTTCCTGCCTGGGCTGGCTTTGAACTGTGATCTCAGATCTCAGCCTCCTGAGTAGCTAGGATTTCAGGTGTGAGCCACCAATGCCTGACTTCTTTTTTTTTTGCCAGTCCTGGGGCTTGAACTCTGGGCCCGGGCACTGTCCCTAAGCTTCTTTTACTCAAGGCTAGCACTCTACCACTTGAGTCACAGTGCCACTTCTGTCTTTTTCTGTGTACATGGTATGGAGGAATTGAACCCAGGGCTTCATGCAAGAGAAGCAAGCACTATACCACTCAGTCACATTCTCAGCCTGGCACATATTCTTTTTTTTTGGTCCAGTCGTGGGGCCAGAACTCTGGGCCTGGGCACTGTCCCTCAGCTCTTCAGCTCAAAGCTAGTGCTCTACCACTTGAGCCACAGTGCCACTTCCGGCTTTTTTCTTTTTGCTTATGTGGTGCTGAGGAATCGAACCCAGGGCCTCAGACATGCAAGGCAAATGCTCTACCACTGAGCCACCTTCCCAGCCCCACATATTCTTTTAAAGTTACTGAAATTAGTTTTCTGGCATTCTGTTGAAGTATTTTCACATCAATACTTACAAGGGAAAAACCACAGATTCTTTGTAGTATCTTTGTCTGATTTGGCTAAGATTACTGCTGATCTCAGAAAAGTTAGGAAGCATTTCTCTGAGAAAGACTGGTATTTTTTCCTTGTTCCTTTTGTTTATAAAGTTTGAAGGGAAAGTAGACATTTTGAATAGTATGTGTACTTAACTCCTTTCCTAATACTCATGGATTTCTGAATTCTACTTTAGAGCTCAGATGGTTTACTGAGGACTTTTCCAAAATACATCTGCAAGGTGTATACCCCTTGTTCTCTGTGACTGAGATTTCCTTTTACATACATGGTTTCTGAAGGGAAGCCCAATGTAATTCTTAATCTTCTCCATGCTACTGAAGGTGCTAAATAAGCAAGTGTCAAACTAGGAATTCTCAGGAAGAGCCCTGAAGAGTTTCTAAGGTAAAAGAGTTCAAGCCCCATGACTGACAAAAAAGAAAAGAAAAGAATTAAGACTTACTATGTCGAAAAACGAACTTTACAACGTTGGCGGGGAGGGGCGGAGGGGGGGGCAGTAGTGTAGATATGGGTGGGAGGGCAGGATATGGGAAGGGATGGGAAGGGGAAACAAAGGAGGAAGCAACAATGCTTGATAAGAAATGTACTCATTATTTGCCCATGTAATTGTAACTCCTCTGTACGGTATTTTCATAATAAAAAATTAAAAAAAAAAAAAGACTTGGGTTGGGAATGTGGTCCAGTGGTAGAGTGCTTGCCTAGCATGCAGGAAGTCCTGGGTTTGATTCCTCCGCACCACATAAACAGAAGAAGCCGGAAATGGTACTGTGGCTCAAGTGGGAGAGTGCTAGCCTTGAACAAAAGAAGCTCAACGACAGTGCCCAGGCCCTCAGTTCAAGCCCTGGGACAGACAAAAAAAAAAAATCTAAGCCAGGAGATTTATCAGAGTTCTGAAAGGACATCACTATAAAACACAATTCTGGAGGTTTTCAAAATGGAAAGAACAAATAAAAAGTCTTCTAACTGCCAAACAAACATTAAGGAAAAACAAAACAACTACACATTATAAAAAAATATTTGTGTAAGAAAATTAAACTCAAGCCAGGCGTCGATGGCTCATGCCTGTAATCCTAGCTACTCAGGAGGCTGAGATCTTAGGATCATGGTTCAAAGCCAACCAGGGAAGGAAACTCTATGAGACTCTTTTTTTCGGTTGGTTGTGGAGCCTGAACTCTGGGCCTGGGTGCTGTCCCTCAGCTCTTCAGCTCAAAGCTAGCGCCTTACCACTTGAACCACAGCTCCACTTCTGGCTTTTTCTGCTTATGTGGTGCTGAGGAATTGAACCCAAGACCTCATGCATGCAAGGCAAGCACTCTACCACTGAGCCACCTTCCCAGCCCCTCCGTGAGACTCTTTTGGTCTTTTGTAGCTTTTTATTCCTTTTTTTCCCCAGGGCTGAGGACCGAACCCAGGGCCTTGCACGTGTCAGGCGGGTGCCCTTCGGCTGGGTTAAACCCCCAGCCCCCCCCCCCCCGTGAGACTCTTATCTCCAATAATCCAATCGGGAAACCAGAAGTGGCTCCAGTGGTAGAGCGCTTAGCTTAGGCTGAAGAGCTGAGGGACAGTGCCCAGGCCAAGAGTTCAAGCCCCATGACAGACAAAAAAGGAAAATTAAACTCTTGGCCAGGCACCAGTGGCTCATGCCTGTATCATAGCTACTCAGGAAGCTGAGATCTGAGGATCAAGGTACAAAGCGAGCCTGCATAGGAAAGTCCCTGAGACTCTTATCTCCAATTAACCAACAGAAAACCAGAAGTGGTGCTGTGCCTCATGTGATAGAGTGCTTGCCTGAAGCTGAAGAGCTGAGGGACAGCGCCCAGGCCCAGAGTTCAAGCCCCCCAACAGTCAAAAAAACAAAAACAACAAATAAAATTAAACTCTGACCTTAAAGGTAAGAGCTCAAAGCAAAGGATCAAAGAGGGACAATGATTCTCAAGGTTAAGTGGTAATTAGGGAAGGGACATTAGGGAAGGTTGGCATCCTGAAATCTATGCCATTACTGGCCCTCTTATATTTCAAGAAGGGGCTGGGAATGTGGCATAGTGGTAGAGTGCTTGCCTAGCATGCAAGAAGCCCTGGGTTCAATATCTCAATACCACATACACAGGAAAAGCCTTAAGTGGTGCTGTGGTTCAAGTGGTAGAGAGCTAGCCCTGATTAAAGGAAGCCCAGGGAAAGTGCCCAGGCCCTGAGTTCAAGCCCTAAGAATGGCAAAAAAGAAAAATTCAAAAAGGAATATAGCTCCAACACAAAAGTAGTACCTGGAAATGCCACAACATGCCAAGGTTTTCATATGCTCTGTCTCTCTAATGAACATGTCACGTGATTTCTCATTAAGGGCTGCTTTCCATGTATTCACCTGGAGAAAGTCTCCAAAACATTTCTTCCTCCATCACCCATGGCTCCTCTTCTTGTTCCAGCTTGAAGATCACATCTGGTTTGGTGACTTGACAACCTATTATGGGAAACAGCAAAGAACAAGAATGTTGATCCTTCCCTATTTAAGTGGCACCAATTAGTTGCACAGGAGTTTTCATTATGACTGGTCATATAGCATGCAATGTTCCTTAATTTGACTCACCCCCCTCTATCACACTCCATCATACTACCTACCCACTCAATTTCAACAAGCTTCCCTGTTCTATTTCCATACAGGTACATTAAGTATTCTGACCTTATTAACTCTCTTCTCTCCGTGTCCTCATCCACTCCAACTAGTACTCACCCCTTTGACAAGAATGGTTTTCATTTCTTTTTTTTTCTTTTTGGTCGGTCGTGGGGCTTGAACTCTGGGCCTGGGCGCTGTCCCTCAGCTCTTCAGCTCAAGGCAAGCGCTCTACCACTTGAGCTACAGCGCCACTTCCGGTTTTCTGGTGGTTTATTAGAGATAGAAGTCTCACAGTCTCTCCTGCCCAGGCTGGCTTTGAACCTCGATCCTCAGATCTCAGCCTCCTGAGTAGCTAGGATTACAGGCGTGAGCCACCAGTGCCCAGCTGATAGTTATTATCTTAATCTACATTGCTTATGAATTCTATGACCTTTAACAATAAAACTATTTTTTTTTATAACCGGGTGATATGTGTATGTGTATTTCTTTCCTTTTGCTTATTATCAGCTGTTCCCTCTCTCATTCCCTACCTCTCATCACCACCCTTGACTTGCTTGGCTTGGTTCAATTTCATCAATGTCCAGTGCAGCTGATGGGCATATGTAGTATTTTAACTGCTTGCTCTCACTTTCCCCATCTCCACTATCCCCTATTATTCAACAGCTTTTGGTAAGTTTCAATCCCTCAGAGACAATGTACTTTATCACTGTTCACCCTCTAACACCCTCTCTGCCCCATAGTCCTTTCAACCAGTTCCACAACTACAAACGTAAGAACTTAAGAGTTCAGGCCCATGACCTGACCCCCCCCCAAAAAAACAAACAAAACCCAACAACTTAGATGAAAATGCTGAAGACAACCACACAGACTCTACTGGTGCCTAAGATGGGGAACATGAAAGATGGGGACAAAGGAGCTTCCACTGTAACTAAGGCAATTAGTGTCTACCCTGAAGATATAAGCTCAGTACAATGGTATACAACTAGGGAAGCTGAACTTTTTACACAGGGCGGGAAAGAAAAGGGGCTGGTATTAACTGCAAAGCTACCCTTACCCACTGCGACTAGGTTCCTATATGTCTCCAACATCACATCTCGGTACAAGTTCCTCTGAGCAGGTTTCATTTGCTGCCATTCTTCCTGAGAGAGGTCCACAGCCACATGCTGAAATGCCACTGTTTTCTGTGAAAACACAAGCCTAGTTAATTTACATTAGTATAACTTAGTTCAACTTGTATCAAAATGTGAAACTGAAGAAATATATAAGATCATGTAGGGCTGGGAAGGTGGCTCAGTGGTAGAGTGCTTGCCTTGCACGCATGAGGCCCTGGGTTCAATTCCTCAGCACCACATAAACAGAAAAAGCTGGAAGTAGCACTGTAGCTCAAGGGGTAGAGCACTAGCCTTGAGCAGAACAGCTGAGAGACAGCACCCGGGCCCAGAGTTCAGGCCCCACAACCGACACATACACAAAAAAAAGATCATTTAAAAAATGCATGTCATAGTCTTCTAGATAATTTTCATTTTCATCATTGGCAAATACTGACTAGAATTATAAAAATCATGGCAATAGCTTGAGAAAATCTTTTGGCTTATGTGCCAATATAAAGGCTTTCTTTTCTTTTTCAATTTTAAGGTATTTTTTTTTCCCTCTGATAAGAAGTGTAAACTATGAAACAAACTTTGTACCCCAGTTTGCTATCATTTTCTAGATTATATTCACTGTTCAATCTGAATAACCTGAACAATTCTGTATTTACTTATTTCTTCATAGTCATATCTCATTCTTCCCCTGGCTCTGATTTCTCAATCTGTATTTTTTTCACTTCTATTCATGAACGTAGTTTAACAGCATACTGTAAGTTTAGAGCAACACAGTACTACTGCACTGTATAATAACACAGGAAATAAATGATTAAAACGTACAATAGACCTGTTCATATCCTCTTCTTCCTTGTCTGCAGAGTCCTGTAGACACCAACCTGAGGAAAGGCAAAACAGATTTGCTTCAGAGTTCCAGAAAAAGAAATATGGAAATCTTCAGTACCACATGGTTATAAAGGCCCTTATGGACAAATGTTCCTCAAGGCCATTAGAAATGTTAAGCACTGTTAGGTGCCAGTGGCTCATGTCTATAATCCTAGCTACTCTGGACACTGAAATCTGAGAATCATAGTTCAAAGCCAGACCAGGCAGGAGAGTCCATGAGATTCTTATCTCCAATTAACCACAAGAAAACTGGAAGTAGCACTGTGGCTCAAGTGGTAGAGCGCTAGCCTCCAGCTGAAGAGCTGAGGGACAGCACCCAGGCCCAGAGTTCAAGCCCCACAACTGACCAAAAGAAAAAGAAGGGGGTGGGGAATGGCTACCAAGCACTGGTGGCTCACACCTGTAATCTTAGTGACTCAAGAGGCTAATATTGAGGACCAAGGTTAATCCAGCCCAGGTAGGAAGATTCAGGAAACTCTTATCTCCAATTAATCACAGAAGAAGCCAGAAGTGGCACTGTAGTTAATGTGTTAGAGTGCTAGCCTTGAGCAAAAGGATCTTAGGAACAGCACTCAAGCCCAGAGTTTAAGGCCTGGGATTGGCAAAAAACGAAGGGAGGGAAGGAGGGAGGGAGGGAGGGAGGGAGGGAGGGAGATTAAACACCCTTGATGAAAATATTCAAAATGGATGCCTCTGGAGATTGGGAACAGGTAAGAAGAGATGAAACAGTGAAACTCTTTATGGCTATATAACAGCATTTTTAAAGAAAGGTATTTAGCACATGCTGATAATACCAGCAACTGTGGAGGTAGGGACAGGTTGGGAGGCAGAAACAGGAAGATCTGAAGTCCAGCTGAAGCAAAGTGGTAGAGCACTTGCCTAGTATGTGCAAGTCAAGAGGTTCAATTCCCAATACCACAAAGATTTTTTTTTTTTAAAGAACCCTTGGAGTTGGAGGCATAGGTCAGCTGATATAACACTAGTCAATAAAGCCAGGCGCTGGTGACTCAAGCCTGTAATCCTACTCAGGAGGCTGAAATCGGAGGATTACAGTTCAAAGCCAGCCTGGGCAGGAAAGACTGTGAGACTCCTATCTCCAACAAACCACTAGAAAACCGGAAGTGGCGCTGTAGCTCAAGTGGTAGGTAGAGCACTAGCCTTGAGCTGAAGAGCTGAGAGACAGCACTCAGGCCTAGAGTTCAAGCCCCATGACCAACAAAAAAAAAAGAAAAGAAAAAAGAAAACAAAAAAACCCCAACACTAGTCAATGAGTGAAAGCATTAGAGATCAAGTTTGAGTACTAGTCTAAGACCACACTATACCCCTGGCCTGGAAAAGTATCCTTTAAGAAAAGGAGAAATTGCATTTTAAAAGTTCATTAAAGCTGGGTGGTGGTGGCTCACGCCTGTAATCCTAGCTACTCAAGAGGTCTGAGGATCACGATTCAAAGTCGGCCTGGGCAGGAAAGTTCCCATGAAACTCTTATCTCCAATTAACCACTAAAAACTGGAAGTGGTACTGTGGCTCCAGTGGTAAGAGCGCTAGCCTTGAGCTCAAAGCAGCTCAGGGATAGCACACAGGTCCTGAGTTCAAGCCCCGTAATTGACAAAAAACAAAGTTCATTTAAAAAAAATAGTGAAGCCAGGTGCCCGTGGCTCACACCTGTAATCCTAGCTACTTAGGAGGTTGAGATCAGGATCGAGGTTCAAAGTCAGCCCAGGCAGGAAAGTCCATGAGACTCTTATCTCCAATAAACCACTCAAAAACCGGAAGTGGTGCTGTGGCTCAAGTGGTAGAGCGCTCACCTTGAGCTAAAAAGTGCAGGGACAGTGCCCAAACCCAGAGTTCAGGCCCCACGACTGACAAAAAAAACCAACAAAAAATGCAGTGCCCAAGTCTCAGGACCCCCACCAAGAAGATCACTGAGAGTCAGATGTTCTGAAATGCAAAAGCAAGGTTTTATTTAGAGGGGCTGCCCCTCAGCCTCCTGTGGAGCCTAGGAGGAGAGGCCTGAGCTAAAGATTTACAGGGCTTATAAAGGCAAACAACCAGGTGTTTGGATTACCACCACGCCCGTTGCTCTGCTAGCTGAGATAATTGGTGGTCTATGTTTGCTCACAGGATTTGCTTATCTTAGGCTTAACCTTTCAGTTTAAACAAGCAACAAATGGTCACTGCCTCAAAAATGGAGTTAACCCTTCAAGAGTCTCACAGACTTTCCTGCTGACTTTGAACCCTGATCCTCACATCTCAGCCTCCTGAGTATGTAGGATTACAGGCATGAGCTACCAGTACATGTGTCATGTATGCTTTTTATATGTATATTAAATTTCCTTATTTTTACATATCCTGAACACAGACCCCTTGAGAACCTATATTCTACCCACCTCACAGTCAACTCACCTCTCTTTTGCATCATCTGGGTCAAACAGTCCATTGTCTCAGTTACTGATAATCTCTAAGCGTAGCTCTGTCATTCAGATTATGCCTGTTCTGGGTAGAATGGTCAAGATAGTCTGCAGGTCCAGCAATTCCATAACAGATACTTCTGTTCCTCAAGCTTCTCTCTCCTCACACCACAGATGTGCCTGGAAGCAGGACCTGTGGGCTTAGCAAGGAAATCTAATTTAACTGATGCCTTTCACTGAATCCCTGCGGTAATCAACCTCCATGATAACCCCTGATGATCAACGTTCTAGTATCCATACTTTCTGTAGAAAAAGTATTCCTTGCTCTCACAATAAAAAGAATTGATCTCAATAAACAGGACACTTTGTAAAAGTGATGGTATGTGGCTTCCAGAATTAGGTCTTCTACATACTTTTGGAGCTTGCACCGTGAGTGAAGCCACCTGCCTGTCACACCATGCAGACCCTCCATCAACCCGAGTGAGAAGATGTTATCAACAATTAATACCAGTCAGCCATTTGAAAGCAAAAGCTTCAGCCCCAGTCCAGTCTTCTGAAAACAGCTGCCCTAATCAATCTGTGAACTTCTGGAGCCAGAATAACTGGCACAGTCACACTCCACAGCATTTGTGAGGTAACTAATGTTTAAAATTGTTGAAGCCAGCTGGGCGCCAGTGGCTCATGCCTGTAATCCTAGCTACTCGGAAGGATGAGATCTGAGGATTGGCAGTTCAAAGCCAGCCCAGGCAGCAAAGTCCGTGAGACTTGTATGTCTGTGCGCCTGTGCGTGTTTGAGAACCTCGGGCTTGAACTCTGGGCCTGGGCGTTGTCCCTCAGCTCTTCAGCTTAAGGCGAGCACTCTACCACTTGAGCCAAAGTGCCACTTCCGGTTTCCTAGTAGCTTATTGGAGATAAGTGTCCCTCAGACTTTCTTGCCTGGGCTGGCTTTGAACCATGATCCTCAGATCTCAGCGTCCTAAGTAGCTAGGATTACAGGTTTGAGCCACGGGTGCCTAGCCCGTGAGACTCTTTTTTTTTTTTTTTGGTTGGTCATGGGGCCTGGGTGCTGTCCCTCAGCTCTTCAGCTCAAGCCATTGTGCCACTTCCAAATTTTTTTTTGCTTATGTGGTGTTGAGGAATCAAACCCAGGGCCTCAGGCATGCAAGACAAGCGCTACCACTGTGCCACCTTCCTAGCCCCCAATTATCTTATCTCCAATTAACCACCAGAAAATCCTAAGTGGAGCCATGGCAGAAGTGGCAGAGCATTCACCTGAGCTGAAGAGCACAGGGATAGTGCTCAGGCCTAGAGTTCAAGCCCCAAAACTGGCACAAGTAATAGGAAGAAAGGAAGGAAATCAACCTGAAACAAATACCATCAAGACCTGAAACACCAAAAAAAAAAAAAGAAAAGAAAAGAAAAAGGAGAAAACCCACAGGGTTGGAAAAATCACTTTTCTGACAAATATTCTGACAAACCCTGAACAGCAGTATCAGACAGAACTTGTATTACAAGGTATTTGCCTGAACTAAGAAGCATGTTTCCAACATTCTTGATTTATTTTTGTGGTGTTGAAGATCAAACCCAAGGTCTTAAGTATACTAGTTTAGCTGCTCTAACAGTGCTTTCCATCCTCAAATATCAGACAAAAAGCCTGTTTTGGGTTTTGTTTTTTATTAGTGGAGCCTGGTGGCTCACCATGTGAAATCCCAGCTTCTTAGAAGTTTAGTGGCTGCAAGTCTTTCTGTAAGACTCCAATTAACCAGTACGATTGGTGGCAGGTGTGGCTATAGTACAGTGACAGCTGTAAGCAATTAAAATGAGCAAGTACAGGAGATCCTAAGTTTGAACTAATACTCACACCAAAAGAAACCCCCCTAGCAACAACAAATACATGTTTCCTAAGTGGTAGATTGGAATCTTGGTGCTCCTTTCTCACCTCTACCAGAATTACAGTATTTCTAGGAAATTTTGCCTTGCCCTGCCACTGTAGGGATAAAAAAAATGTTCTTTCTTTGGCTAAAATAATCTTAGTATATTTGGAGGCAGAGGTTTTAAAGGTATTTGCACAACCTCTTATGTTAAGAAATGAAAAGGAAGCCGGGCACTAGTGGCTCATGCCTGTAATCCTAGCTACTCAGGAGGCTGAGTTCTGAGAATCGCGGTTCAAAGCCAGCCTGGGCAGGAAAGTCCGTGAGACTCTTATCTCCAATAAAAACCACTAGAAAACCAGAAGCGGCGCATTGGCTTAAGCGGTAGAGCGCTTGCCTTGAGCTGAAGAGCTGAGGGACAGTGCCCAGGCCCAGAGTTCAAGCCCCACGACGGACCAAAAAAAAAGAAATGAAAAGGAAAAATTCCTTGTAAACCAGTCATTTTTAAACTAGAGATCCTGACAGGAAAAATGGAAGGCAGATCTGAACTCCTCGCCCTACAGCTCAGCCACTTAACCAAATACAATATAAATCATTGGCTGAACAGCTGAATATTGTTGGAGAGAAGCTGCAAACAACGAGAAAGAAGTAATAAATTCTAAGTAAATGTGCTCTGTGCTACTGAATGTACAGGTGGAATATAGGTATTATGAAACCTAATTCAGGGCTATAAATATAATAGCTAAGTGTGCTTGTCTAAAATGCAAAAGGCCTTGCGCTAGATCCCAACACCATCTTTTTAACTTTTTTTTTTCTTTTTGTCGGTAGTGGGGCTTGAACTCTGGGTCTGGGCACTGTCCCTCAGCTCTTCAGCTCAAGGCTAGCACTCTACCACTTGAGCCACAGCACCACTTCCCCAACACCATTTTTTTTTTTAAAGCTACTTATACACTAGAAGAAGAAAACTGGAACGCTGAAGAACAGTCCCAGGTACAGTGGGGCAAGGGCCTACAGAGAGAGGGTTACTATGAAATGTGTGGGAAACCACTAGAAACCAAATAGAGGAACTGGGAAGGGGGCTCGGTGGTAGAGTGCTTGCCTCGCAGGCATGAAACCCTGGGATCGATTCCTCAGTACCCCATAAGCAGAAAAATCTGGAAGTGGCGCTGTGGCTCAAGCGGTAGAGCTCTTGTCTTGAGCATACAGACAGACTCAGGGACAGAGCCCAGGTCCCGAGTGCAAGGCCCAGGACCGGCAAAAAAAAAAAAAAAAACAGAATTTTAAAAAGTAGCTACCCAAGTCACACGAGAAACCCTGCACATCCCGAACGCGCAGACGCGGCCACGAACATCACCAATGACCCCCAAATACACAACCACCGCCGCCACAAACCGCATCCCCGCCAAAAGCCACCCGCGAAGCCAGCCACACGCACACGAGCCCCGCCACGGGCGCCCGCCCCAATCATGGCGGCCACTCACCCGCAGGGCCGCAGGCTCCGCGCGCGGCCTC
>NW_012267308.1:4428799-4431727 GCF_000151885.1 Dipodomys ordii
AGTTCAGGGCCCACAATCAACAAATATAGCTTAAATTGACTTTAAAAGTATGAGCTGAGTGCTGGTGGCTCAGGCCTACATGTAATCCTAGCTACTCAGAAGGCTGAGATCTCAGGATTGCAGTTCAAGGACAGTCCAGGGCAGAAAAGTCCCCATGGGGCTCATCTCCAATTAACCACTCAAAAATCAGAAGTTGGCTCTGGGCCCAGAGTGGTAGAGTGCTAGCTAGCCTTGAGCACAAAAGGTTTCAGGGACAGCATCCAGGCCCTGAGTTCAAGTCCCACAACCGACATTAAAATAAAAGCATGATTATTTTGTGATTTCAAAAACAGAATTACCATGAAAAAATAAATGTTAACATTATTTTGCAAATGTCAAATTATGCATTTGACATTTTTATAACACTAAAATGTTATATTTTCTCACATTGTAAATGGTATTGGTAAATGCATGGAAGAGTTGCAGTTTGTACTTTTTGTCAGATAAAGAACAAACATATGAGGCTGGCTTTGAACCCATATTCTCAAATCTTAGCCTTCTGAGTAGCTAGGATTACAGACATGAGCCACACCAATGCCTGGCCACACATATTATTTTATGTGTGTGTGTGCCAGTCCTGGGGCTTAAACTCAGGTACTGGACACTGTCCCTGAGCTTCTTTCTGTTTCTGTGGAACTGAGGAATTGAACCCGAGGCTTCATGCATGCCAGGCAAGCACTCTACCACTGAGCCACCTTCCCAGCCCTCTTTTTTTCCTTTATGACTAGTTCTTTTCGAATGTTAAGAAGTCCTTAGTCCAAAGATCATGCAAATATTTGCCTCCACTAATGCCAAAAGCTGTTTCACTTTTCTATTAAGATATTTAATTCAGAGAAAGTGGCTCAGTAGTAGAGTGCTTGCCTTGCATGCAGGAGGCGGTTTGATTCCTCAGCACCACATAAGCAGAAAAGGCCAGAAGTGGCGTTATATCTCAAGTGGTAGAGTGCTAGCCTAGAGCTGAAGAGCTGAGGGACAGCGCCCAGGCCCAGAGTTCAGGCCCCACAACTGACCAAAGGAAAAAAAAAAACATATTGAATCCACTGTTTTTTATATATGCTTTGAAATGGGGGTGAGTTTCCAACCCCCTTAGCTTTATTAATACTCATTTTTCACAGCAGTATATGTTGGAAACTAAATTGTGTTCTTATTGGTCTGCAAGAATAACCACTGTCTGAGGCTGGGAAGGTGGCTTAGTGGTAGAGCGCTTGCCTTGCATGCATGAGGCCCTGGGTTTGATTCCTCAGCACCACATAAGCAAAAAGAAAAAAGCCAGAAGTGGCGCAGTGGCTCAAGTGGTAGAGCACTAGCCTTGAATGAAGCGAGCTGAGGGACAGAGCACAGGCCCAGAGTTCAGGCCCCACGTCCGGACCCTCCCCCCCCCAAAAAAAGAATAACCACTGTCCATATGTAATATATTTTTCCATATGTGAATATATTTATAATCCTGTTAACTCATCCTATTGATCTCCTTGTGTCAATGTTGATTACACCTTCACAATGTTATTTGTCTTTTTCCATGGTTTAAGTACTACTTGTTTTACATTTTCTGTAATTTTAGCATAGTATGAGCAAGTGTTTATCTACTTACTACTTATAGGCAGTTTTTAATTTTATTTTTTTGTCAGTTGTGGGGCTTGAACTCTGGGCCTGGGCACGGTCCCTCAGCTCTTCAGCTCAAGGCAAGCACTCTACCACTTGAGCCACAGCGCAACTTCTGGTTTTCTGGTGGTTAATTGGAGATAAGAGTCTCATGAACTTTCCTGCCCGGGCTGGCTTTGAACCTGTGATTCTCAGATCTCAGCCTCCTGAGTAACTGGAATTACAGTCGTGAGCTGCAACCACAAATCTCTCCTGTAGCATGAGAGTATGTTTCCTTTAACCAGCAACCACCAATTCATTTCGACATCAGCTGATTACACTCTTAATTCAACTCCAGTACTTTCATGGTTAAAGGCCTCCATCCCACAAGAGTACCCTGGATTCAGATGATAGCAAAAGTTTCCATTCCCCAAAACAATGCAGTTCTTCCTGCCAGATACAAATGGAGGGGTTCCCAGATCCTGCTTCAGATTCGGTAATTCACAAAAACAATGCAGATAGATATAGATGGATCCCTGATGCTAAGTAATGCAGAATTTGTGATTACATCTCTATTATAAAAATAACTAGCATAAAAGAATGGAAAATACTTAAGAAAAGTGGGATGCTTTTCCTTAGGAAAGGATCATAAAGACTTTAGTAAAATGTCTGAAATTGAAAAGTTTATTAACAGTATGAAATTTCTGCCACCATGAATTTATAAAGTTAAAGAATTTATGTTGAAAGCTGGGTGTTGATGTCTCACACTGCTGTCCCTACCTATGCAGGAGGTAGAGATTGGAAGGATGGCAGTTGGATGCCAGCTCAGGCATGAAACATGGTGAAACTCCTTCTCAATAATAGGTGGGAACATTGATTCCACATGGGAGGCTGAAATCAGGAAGATCACAGTTCTAGGCCAGCCTGGGCAGAAAAGTGTGTGAGACTCTATCCATCTAAATGGAAGAATCTGGGCTTGGTGGTATATGTCTGTCACTCTGGCTACAGTGGGAATTGAAAAATATGAGGATTGCCTGAGCAGGAAACAAGGCTATATATCAAAGCAGCTTAAAACAGAGCTAGAGCTCCTGGCTAGCAAGTACAAAGCCCTGAGTTCAAATCCCATAGTCACTTCAAACATTAATTTATAATCATAAGAAATATTATTTTTGGGGGGGAGGGGGGAGGCTGGGAAGGGATGTGAAGGGTAAACAAAAGGAGGAGGCTGCAATGCTTGGTAAGAAATGTACGCATTATCCTGCCCATGTAATTGTAACCCCTCTGTACAGTATCTTCACAAATAAAATAAAA
>NW_012267308.1:4433987-4441511 GCF_000151885.1 Dipodomys ordii
TTTTTCTTTTTGCTTATGTGGTGCTGAGGAATTGAACCCAGGGCCTCGAGCATGCAAGGCAAGCGCTCTACCACTGAGCCACCTTCCCAGCCCCTCAAAAATAATTTTTAAGATAGTTTAAAAATAAGTTTATTATAGCTGACAACTATAAAATGTGGCAGATGTTGTCAAACATTTTTCCAAAAAAAAGTATTTTTCCCAGGTTCCACTCCCCCTGATATACAGAATTATAACTTGAACAGGGAAGCAATGTAAACTGAAAAAAATCCTCATTCATCAATTGGTTCCTAAGGAACCAATTGAGGAAAAGTCCACAAAAATTTCTCAAATTTTTTAAGTGGCTCATAGCTGTCTGCCTCTATCAATAATTTTGTGTGTCCATTGAACGGTGTTATGAAATCCTAATGGCCCTTGGCAGGAAAAAAAATAATCCCACCTGCACCCTTATTCCCTGTTACTGGCATCTCTTCCTTGATCACCAAGGGACTGGATCTGATTTCTGGAACACTGATCAGATAGCCATGTCTTATGTCTTTTCGTTTGAGCAGGACTTTCCAATTCAAAGCCAGCGGTGATATCTTTATTAGAACAAGGAAAAGAACCCTGGATAGTTGACAGAGAGGTGACCAGAGGGCTGTGTTCAAGTAAGTGAAAATGAGGAGGGCAGGGGGGAAGATGACCTGTGATATCAGGAAAGTCTTCTTAATGACTGCTTCCATATGAATCAGCATACTTTCTACTTTCTTCCCTGTACAAAATACCAACTACTTTCCTCTCTTTCCAAAACAAATATTCTGCCTACATATTAGATATTCAATTATAGGGTGAATTACATGTAGCAAACCTAAGAAATATATATATGAGTATTTGTATGTGCTTTGTGAAGATATATGTGTTTCTTTTCCCTGTATTACTTTCATTTTATGTCCTTTCCAAGTAACTTCTTATGACCAGCTTGTTCTGGGTTGAGCAGATGATTCTGTTTTTAAATTAAGCTATACTCTGGTGGCTCATGCCGATAATCCTAGCTACTCAAGAGGCTGAGATCTGAGGATTTTGGTTCAAAACCAGTACAGGCACTCTTATTTCCAGTTCCCTAACTAAAAACCAGATGTGGAGGTGTGTGGTTCAAAGTAGGTAGAGCACTGACCTTAAGCCAAAAAGCTCAGGGACAGGTCCCAGGCCCTGAATTCAAGCCCCACATCCAGAGGAAAATACCATTTTTGTTTGTGTGTTTTTGTTTTTGTTTTTTTTGGGTCTGATCGTAGAGCCTGAATTCTGGGCCTGGGCGCTGTCCCTCAGCTCTTCAGCTCAAGGCTAGCACTCTACCACTTGAGCCACAGCGCCACTTCCAGCTTTTTCTGCTTATGTGATGCTGAGGAATTGAACCCAGGGCCTTATGCATGCAAGGCAAGCACTTTACCACTGAGCCACCTTCCCATCCCCCACATGATTCTTATTTTCACTTTTCAGGCTGGAAATCTATGGGTGAGCCTGAAGAATTTGCCCCTAAACAGGAGCTTTGTCAAGCACAGCCATGTCAGAAGATAACAGGAGAATTGGCAGACATTGGCCTTGACTACTCCAGCTTAAAAGAAGAGTACAAATGTGAGGGCAATTTGGAGGGACAACCAGGAAATGAGAAGACAAGTTGTAAAAAAGAAACAGTCACTTACGAAGAAGCCCTTCTTAACAAACAAGAACAAGAATATGACAAATTTTGGGGAAGTTTCCATCAGAACTCCCTGCTTCCCATACAACAGATAATTCCAAAACAGGAGAAAGTATATAACCAGGACACTCATAAGAACACCTTTAAAAAGGCTTTCATGGCTATTAAGCCCAAAAGTGTCTTTGCAGGGAAGAAAGTTTTGAAGTGCAATGATTGTGAAAAAGTCTTCACCCAGAGCTCATCCCTCACGCTTCATCAAAGAATCCATACTGGGGAGAAACCCTATAAATGTGCAGAATGTGGAAAAGCCTTCAGCCAGAGATCCAATCTTGTCCAACACCACAGAATTCATACTGGAGAGAGACCCTATGAATGTAAAGAGTGTAATAAAGCCTTTAGTCAGAATGCACATCTCCTTCAACATCTGA
Organism: Dipodomys ordii; assembly: GCF_000151885.1. NCBI lineage: Eukaryota > Metazoa > Chordata > Mammalia > Rodentia > Heteromyidae > Dipodomys > Dipodomys ordii. Next base: position 4,436,088 of record NW_012267308.1, read on the forward strand.
GAGTTCACACTGGAGAAAAGCCTTATGAATGTAAGGTATGTAGGAAAGCCTTTGGCCAGTTTGCTTACCTTGCCCAGCATCAGCGAGTTCATACTGGAGAGAAACCCTATGAATGTATTGTATGTGGGAAAGCATTCAGCAATAGGTCCTCTATTGCCCAGCACCACAGAGTTCATACAGGAGAGAAGCCTTATAAATGCAATGTGTGTGGGAAAGCATTTAGCCTGCGTGCATACCTAACTGTACATCAGAGGATACACACGGGAGAGAGGCCCTATGAATGTAAGGAGTGTGGGAAGGCCTTCAGCCAGAATTCACACCTTGCTCAGCACCAGAGAATTCACACTGGAGAAAAACCTTACAAATGTCAACAATGTAGGAAAGCCTTTAGCCAGATTGCCTACCTCGCTCAGCATCAGAGAGTACATACTGGAGAGAAACCCTATGAATGTATCAAATGCGGAAAGGCTTTTAGCAATGATTCATCCCTCACTCAACACCAGAGAGTTCATACTGGAGAGAAACCCTATGAATGTAACGTGTGTGGGAAGGCTTTCAGTTACTGTGGCTCTCTCACCCAGCATCAGAGGATACACACTGGGGAGAGACCCTATGAATGTAAGGAATGCAAGAAGAGCTTCAGGCAGCATGCACATCTTACACATCATCAGAGAATTCACGTAGGAGTGGTGTTCTCTAGACCCAATCCAGGCAGTCACCATGTCCTATAATTCTGTCTCCAATATTTCTGCATTATATAATTTTTCTCTGATTTTTCATGTTGTCATCTTAGTCTTGTTTCAACTCACCCAGACCACGGCTGTAGCTTTCTAGCCATTCTTCCTTTGTCTATTTTTGGTACCATTAATATTCCATTTCCCACAAGGCATCCAAGCTGAGCATTTTTTTTTAATTGTGCCATTACTGAGACTTGAACTTGGAACCTGAGCGCTGTCCCTGAGCTCTTTTGCTTAAGGCTAGCACTCTATTATTTGAACCACAGTTTCACTTCTGGAATTTTGTGGTTAATTGGAGATAAGAGTCTCACAGAGTTTTCCTGCACAGGCTGGTTTTGAACCATGATCTCAGCCTCCTGAGTAGCTAGAATTATAGGTGTAAGCCACTGGCACCTGGTTCCAGCTGACCTTTTTACAGAAAAGAACACATCACAGAGACCACTTGTGTTTTTTGCAGTAATTATAATAATGAGGCTTCCTATTACCTAGTTCTTACATACCACTCAGCTTTATTTTATTCCAGTCTTTTGTATGTGCTAGTCATCTCTCAATCCTAAAAGCTTAGAATTCAAAAGGTCATAACTGGTCTATTGCTATGGCAACTAGTTTGATATTCAATTTAATTCTCAAAATAGGGATCCAAAAGGTTACTGTATTGTGGCAATATACAAAATGCAAGTATCTTGTAAATTGATATGCATTAGATGAGATCTTTGTATGTAAAATACTTAACAGTGCATTGCTATTAGAGGTAACAAAAAATGATAGGTAATAATTTGATTACTTACTGTGCATCAGGCTTAGCATATGTTAACTCATATGGCTAAAATATTTGTATAATGGACAGAAGGCATCCTTTACAAAGCACCAGTTTTGCAACTAAGAAAACTTTTAAGAGGTAATTGGTAGACTGTGATCTGACTCAATAATGATTATAGACACATGTAGTAGGTCTGTGACATAACTAATTGTATAAAATTTCTAAAGGCTGTGGATTGACAAAACAATATAGAAACCACTGGAAAGAATAAAGAACTTACACTTACATTGAGTAAATAATAGGAAGGGGGATGGCAAACAACAAAACATCCCAAAGGAATTCATAAGTTCCATAAAGACAACAAACCCAGATAATTGTATAGGTGATTTCAAATGCTTTTGAAAGGATATGAACTGTGTACTATAAAAAAATAAAACATTTCTATTTTCTTTAATAATCCAGAAACTGCAAAACAAGATGGGATCCAAGGAGGAAACACTTTCAATTAATGAAGTTGCTTTTGTTTGCCATACACTATTTGAGACATGAGGAGACAATACAGAGACCATCAGAAACCCACCCAATATCACATTCTCATAGAGTTAAATCCCAGAGCTTATGGCCAATTAATGCTTAAATATGAAGCTTTTTGTTGTTGTTATTGTTGCCAGTCCTGCGGTTTGAATTCAGAGCCTGTGCACCATCCCTAGGCTTCTTTTGCTCAAGTGTAGCACTATACCACTTGTGCCTCAGTACCACTTCTCGCTTTTTTCTGTTTTATGTGGTACTGAGGAATCAAACCCATGGCTTCATGTGTGCTAGGCAAGCACTCTACTATTTTTTTTTGGGGTCCGGTTGTGGGGCCTGAACTCTGGGCCTGGGCACTGTCCCTTAGCTCTTCAGCTCAAGGCTAGTGCTCTACCACTTGAGCCACAGCGCCACTTCCAGCTTTTTTCTTTTTGCTTATGTGGTGCTGAGGAATCGAACCCAGGGCCTCAGGCATGCAAGGCAAGCGCTCTACCACTGAGCCACCTTCCCAGCCCCAAGCACTCTACTATTAAGCCATATTTTTGGGGGGGGGGTGGATCTTGAACTCTGGGTCTGGGTGCTGTCCCTCAGCTCTTCAGCTCAAGCTAGCACGGTACCACTTGAGCCACAGCGCCACTTCCAGCTTTTGCTGAGGAATGGAACCCAGGGCCATGTGAGGCAAGCACTCTACCGTTTAGCCACCTTCCCAGCCCACCAAGACAAATTTTCTAAGCCCAGAAATTCAGAGGATATGACTGTGACATAGTATAAGCTAATGGAATATATCATTTGTTTCCTAATTCACAGACTGCAATACCAGCAAAAATTCTATACCCTTTAATTTCACTAGTTCTGAAATTTTTATTCATTTATTTTGTCGGTCATGGGACTTGAACTCTGGACCTGGGCTCTGTCGAGTTCTTCAGGTCAAGGCAAGCACTCTACCACATGAGCCACACAGTGCTACTTCCAGTTCTGGAACTTGAAAGTGTAAATAATTGAGAATGGCAAAATGATGGAATCCAAACATAACCGTAGAAACTTTGCACAGGATAAGAGTTCACACGAATAATGCATTTGGGAATAGTAGTAGTGAGACACATGCAAAATAAAGCCATAGAGATGTTCAAATGCCAGTCCTAGGGCCTGAACCCTGGGCCTGGGTGCTGTCCCTGAGCACTCTTTTTCTAGGACTTGAGGCACAGCCCACTCCCGGCCTTTTCTGAGTAACTCGTTGGAGATAGGTCTCACAGACTTTCCCACGCAGGCTGGATTTGAACCGCGATCCTCAGGTGTCACCCCTCAGCCTGCTGAGTAGAATTACAGGTGTTAGCCAGCTGTGCCTGGCTATGGGGTCTCGTCCACCTGTGGGCTGCTGGGAAAGTTCGCCACCACCATGTCTGTCACAGGAGGAGTGGGCGTCTTAACATCTAAGAGCAGCGGCCATCTCGGCCCTTGGTGCCCCAAGATCACAGAAGAGCGCACCAGCCTGGTCCGCGTCCAGGCTGCCTGGTGCCTTACGGCACCGTGTCCGCTATGGCCGGGCCCAGGGGCGCCTTCCACGGGCGCGGCCATCTTGAACGCCCTGCCCCAGCGCGGAAATCCCCCAGCATGCCTTTCTTTGTAAAGTCCGCGCGCGGCCGGACGGCGATTGGTTCGCAGAGCGTCTCCACGGCGTGTGCCAATCAAAGGTAGAGGGGTCGGCTGTCACCGTGAGAAACGCGGCCCAGCCGGACCCCGGGGTGGGATAAAGACCTCGAACTACGGTGGCCTGGCGGGTCCGGTACGGCTTCCCGGAAGGGTCATGTTGGCGGGGCGGCCGGGCTGGGGCGCGGGTGGAAGTGACTGCGCACCTCAGCCTTTTGTGGTTGGCGGGTGAGGTGTGTGACAGGGGTGGGAGCTGTGTCAGCGGATGGATGGGGTAAATGAAGGGTTACTGGGAGCTGGCCGGCCGGCAGCGGGGAGTGCAGTGGCGGTGATCATGGTTCTCCTGGGTTGGGGGTCAGGTGTGGTTCTTCTTTTATTTTTGGTCGGTTGTGGGGCTTGAACTCTGGGCCTGGGCGCTGTCCCTCAGCTCTTCAGCTCAAGGCGAGCGCTCTACCACTTGAGCCACAGCGCCGCTTCCTATTTTTTGACTGGTTTATGGGAGATCAGAGTCTCCCAGAGTTGCCTGCCTGGCTGGCTTTGAACCGCGACCCTCAGATCTCAGACTCCTGAGTAGCTAGGATTACAGGTGTGAATCACCGGCGCCCGGCAGGTATGGTTCTTCCAAGGTACTGATTTGCATGGTGAGTCTGAGGGCTGAAAGATCGAAAGCCTGAGAGGGTCAGCGACTGAAGGTTCTTAGTTCTTTGGGCAATAATAATGTGGGGACTGTGGAGACTTTGGGATTCAATATTTGGTTAAATGGTTGGGGCCATAAGTTATTAAGATGTCCTTTAGATCACGTGTTAAGTATTCATGATAAACGCCTTAGGTCATGGTCTAAATATTGATTGACCTTTAGTAGATGAAGAAATGGAACTAGGTCAATAGGGGCCAGTGACTGGAACGGTCATTCTTTGAGTGGGGTGAGACTACCGTGGTCAGTCATTAGGGTATCATTGGAGATAACTGTAGGTTTATGATTGGGGTGTACTTTGCTATTTGAGAATCAGATGGGATGGGTGAGATTTAAAGTGACTGACCAGTCTTCCATGGTTAAGATTTGAATATGTTGGGATATGAGTAATTACAAGACCTCTGGGCCAGTCACCAGTGAGTGGTTCGTGCCTGAGATCGGAGGATTACAGTTCAAAGCCAGCCTGGCTAGAAAGTCCCTGAGACTCTTATCTCCACTTAACCACAAAACTGAAAGTGGAGCTGTGGCTGAAATAGACTGCTAGCCTTGGGTACTAAAGCTAAGGACAGAGCCTAGGCTGTGAGTCTTGGGAATGTGGCTTAGTGGTAAAGTGCTTGTCTAGCCTTCATGAAGTCCTGGGTTCTATTCCTTAGTACAACATAAACAGAAAAAGCCAGAAGTAGGGCTGTAGCTCAGGTGGTAGGGTACTAACCTTGAGCAAAAGAAGCTCAGGTCAGTGCCCAGGCCCTGAGTTCAAGACCCAGGATTGTCCAAAAAAAAAAAAAAAAGGGCAGAGATTGGGGACACCAAGGATGTCTGTGATTAAGAAGTTTATGGGGACTGGGAAGGTGGCTCAGTGGTAGAGCGCTTGAGTTCAGGCCCCATGACCGGACCCCAAAAAAAAAAGTTTATGGGAGTTGGGATTGAGGGAATTGGGGAAATTCAGAATTGGGGACATGATGGGCTGGGAAGGTGGCTCAGTGGTAGAGCGCTTGTCTTGCATGCCTGAGGCCCTGGGTTCAATTCCTCAGCACCACATAAGCAAAAAGAAAAAAGCC
>NW_012267308.1:4449363-4459026 GCF_000151885.1 Dipodomys ordii
CAAAAAGAAAAAAGCCGGAAGTGGCGCTGTGGCTCAAGTGGTAGAGCGCTAGCCTTGAGCTGAAGAGCTGAGGGACAGCACCCAAGCCCATAGTTCAGGCCCCATGGCCAGATCCCCCCCCAAAAAAAAAAGAAATAAAATAATTGAGTGCATTCTTACCTACCATACTCCAGGCTCTGAGTAAACCTCCAGTACTGCAGAAAAATAAAACAAACCCAAGTTATATTCACAAAACAGCTTATATTTCTTAGAAGGTTTGAGTTAAATGGTAGCATTTTTACTTCTAACACAGTGATGTAAAACAGATTTCTATGTGAGATTTACATGGGGAACCTGCAAGTTCAGGCCTGGTCCTTCACAGCTGTTCTTTTGTTCTTTCTCCTTCCTCTTCCTTCTAGTTTCTACTTTCACAGGTCTCAACTCTTTTCCCCCAAAGAACAGCAAAGGATGATCAAGTACCAGGTGAGTGTGACATTCAGTAGTAGCACAGCTTCCCTTCTCAGGGAAACTAGCCTAGAAAGCAATGTATGTTTTATAAGAACATGCATTTTGCTGGGTGCTATGCTAAGAACTAAGGATTGAGGTGTGAAATCCCAGGCAGGTAAGTCTGTGAGACTCTTATCTGCAGTTAACCACAAAAGCCGAAAGTGTAGCTGCTGCTCAAGTAGTAAAACACTAGCCTTGAGCAAAAAACCTTGAGGACGGCACCCAGGTCCAGAGTTCAAGCCCCAGGACTACATAAATATGTAAATAAAACAAAGAACATGCACTTTGTTACAGGTTGGGTTCTTAGAACAAACTTAGAGATACAGTTTATCACAGATTTTTGTTGTTGTGTGTGGGGCTTGAACTCAGGGTGCTACCTCCAAGCTCTTTTGCTCAAGGCTAGCGTGCTACCTCTTTGAGCCACAGCACCACTTCTAGTTTTTTGGTCTCATGGGGACTTTTCATCCCGGGCTGGCTTTGAGCCAAGATCCTCACATCTCAGCCTTCTGAGTAGCTAGGATTACAGGTATGAGCCACCAGCGGCTAGCCACAGTGATTTATTAAGGAGACTCAGAAACACAATGAAGGAGGCAGGACTGGGCACAGGAAGGTGTTGGACAGAGGCCTGAGCTGATGCCACATAATACACTGTGCAGCTGAATGGCCCTCAGTGTTGTCTCAAACTGAATTTAGGGGATTTTGTATCCAGTACAATGTCTGGACACAATGTTGTGCACTTGTCATCCTAGAGATGCAGAGATCCATGAGTAAGATTAAAGCGTTGGCTGAGCTTGGCATAAAGAGATAAAGTAACTGAGGCACAAGTGGCAAAGCAGCTTACCCAAAACCTGAACTCAGTGACTGAGCTGGTAGTTGATCTTGGTCAATCTGACCTTTATCTGATACTTGACTTCTCATGCTTTTGTTCTCTTTGCCCTAAACCAGAGGCTGCCTGCAGCCAGTTTAAGATGCAATTTGCCATCTGGTCCAGTCTCCATCTTCCTACATTGTTCTATTCTTTGACTCCTTGCTAAACTCTTTTGGTGCTGGCTTACATGTTAGTGTGCCATGGGTCTCTGCTCACCCTGCCTCCATGCCAAAGGAATCTGTTCTGTGTTGACGATTGACACAGCTTTAGCTCTGTCTCTCTAGATTCTGCCAAAGATTGCCCTGTATCCACCTAATTGCCTGCCAGGTGTCTCCATTTCTATGTCACTTGGGATGAGAACACCTAAGATTAAAACACCTCGCCATCACTTTTTTTCCCCCATAGCTTCTGCAGAAACCCGTGTCATTCAAAGATGTGGTTGTGGGCTTCACCCATGAGGAGTGGCACCGGCTAACTCCAGCTCAGAGGGCCCTGTACCGTGATGTGATGTTGGAGACATACAGCAACTTGATCTCAGTGGGTAAGGAAGACCCTTGCCACATACTTCCCATCAGCTTTGCATGGAACACCTTGGCTTTTGTCAGTCACTGAGATGAAAGGAAGCAGCTCAAACCTCTGAAGTAGACAAGCACCAGTGGCTCATGCCTATCATCCTAGCTACTCTGGAGGCTGAGATCTGAGGATCCTGACTCAAAGCCAGCCTGAGCAGAAAAGTATGTGAGACTCTTGTCTCCAATGAACCACCACAAAGGCTGGAAGTAGAGCTGTGGCTCAAAGGGATAGAATGCTAGCCCTGACTAAAAAAGCTGAAGGGACAGTACCCAGGCATTATGTTCAAGACCTAGTCATTTACCTAGTTTAAAATAAAGCCAGCATGTGAATCTCAGCAGCTTGGGTACAGACCACATTTCCAAGCCTTCTGCTGGGCTGCCCCAGTGACACAAGCCTGGAGTCTTAGTGGTCCTGGATTAGCAGTTGGGATTGGATTGGGATGATGTGTGCAGTCACCTTGCACATACAGCATCTACTGTAGAGTTCTAACAGCTGCCTTCGAGGCTTCAAGGCTATGGACCTTGATTCAAGGCTGGATCATTTTCCCTGGAACAGGTTACAAAGGCACCAAGCCAGATGTGATCCTCAGGCTTGAACAGAGAAAAGCACCATGGATCTGTGAGGCAGCATGCCCCAGCTGCCAGTGGCCAGGTAAGTGTGGCAAATCTAGCAGCAGGGGCACCATGGGAGGCTGACACTTTTGAAGTTTTGTTTAGGGTCCTGCTCTTAATGCCTGAATATTTTCCTGAGTTCTTCATCCTTCTTGATGACCTTTCAAACTCTGTGTGCCCTAATACCCCTACAGCTAGCCAGATCTTCCTTCTACCTCTATTTTAAATCTCAGCTGCCATTCTTTTTTTAATTTTTTGTCAGTCGTGGGGCTGAACTCTGGGCTTAGGCGCTATTCCTTAGCTCTTCAGCTCAAGGCGAGCCCTCTACCACTTGAGCCACAGCGCCACTTCCGGTTATTTAGTGGTTTATTGGAGATAAGAGTCTCATGGACTTTCCTGTCCAGGCTGGCTTTGAACTGTGATCCTCAGATCTCAGCCTCCTGAGTAGCTAGGATTACAGGCGTGAGCCACTGGCGCCCGGCTCACCTGCCATTCTTGTGTGGAGGTTTTCTCCCTATCCTTTCTTCCTTTTGGGCAGTCTGAGGATTGCACCATAGGCCTGGTTCTTACCACTCAGTTAATATGCTAGTTTTTCTTGCTTTTAGTTTGTATTTCAGAGATAGTCTAAAGTTTTGGCCTAGTCTTCCTCTGACCTTGATTATCCTTCTTATGCCTCCTAGGTATTTGGGATTACAGGAATATAACACCATGCCCAACTCACACTTGTAATTCCAGCTACTGTTGTTGCAGAGATCAGAAGGATGGTAGTTTGAAGGGAAGCTAGGTAAAAAGTTAGTAAAAGGGGGCTGGGAAGATGGCTCAGTGGTAGAGTGCTTGCCTTGCATGCATGAGGCCCTGGGTTCGATTCCTCAGCACCACATAAGCAGTAAAAGCTGGAAATCGTGCTGTAGCTCAAGTGGTAGAGCGCTAGCCTTGAGCTGAAGAGCTGAGGGACAGGGCCCAGGCCCAGAGTTCAAGCCCCATGACCAACAAACAGAAAAAAAAAAAAGTAAGACTTAATCTCAACCAAGTCAGTCATGGTGGGATTACTCATGTAATCCGAGCTAAACAGGAGACATAAGCATAGGAAGACTGACTATGCAGTGAATGCAGCTTAATTAGAACTTAGCCATATTATTTTATTTTAATTAATTAATTAATTTGGTTGGTCATGGGACTTGAACTCTGGGCCTGAGCGCTGTCCCTCAGCTCTTCAGCTCAAGGCAAGCACTCTACCACTTGAGCCACAGTCCCACTTCTGGTTTCCTGGTGGCTTATTGGAGATAGGAGTTTCACGGACTTTTCTGCCCAGGCTGGCTTTGAACCGCAATCCTCAGATCTCAGCCTCCTGAGTAGCTAGGATTACATGCATGAGCCACCGGCGCCAGGCTTTTAGCCATATTCTTTTAGTTCTATATTGTCTGGCTTTTCATTCTACATTGGGAAAGTTGAATAACTGTTAGGACCTTAAAAAAAAAAAACCTAAAATACTTAGTTTGGAGCCAGTTAAGAACAAGTTTGCAAACTTCTGCTCACTGATGTTAACTCATCTTTTTTTTCCTTCTTTTTTTTGTACTGATATTGGGACTGGAACTCAGGGCCTGGTCATTGTCCCTTAGGTTTTTCAGGTCAAAGCTAACATTCTACCACTTGAACTATACCTCCACTTCTGGCTTTTCAGTCTTTAATTGGACATAAGAATCACAGACTTTCTTGCCTGGGCTGCCTTCAAACTGTGATCTCAGATCACAGCCTCCAGAGTACCTAGGATTACAGTGTGAGCCCCTGGTGCCTGGCTTTAGATAATCTTACATTATTTTCTGTACAAACCAATAATCTAATACATTCCCTGTTTTGTCAGTCATGGGGCTTGAACTCAAAACCTCAGCTCTGTCCCCGAGCTCTTTTACTCAAAGCTAGCACTCTACCACTTTAGGCCACAGCTCCACTTCTGTGGTGTTAAAAACAAACACAAAAACACAAAAAACTCCACTTTTGGGTGTTAAATTGGAGTAGATCAATTTTTTTTTTTTTTTTTTTGTCGGTCGTGGGGCTTGAACTCTGGGCCTGGGCGCTGTCCCTCAGCTCTTCAGCTCAAGGCGAGCGCTCTACCACTTGAGCTACAGCGCCACTTCCTTGGGTGTTAAATTGGATATGAATCTCATGGGCTTTCCTGCCTGGGCTGGCTTCAAACCCCAATCCTCAGATATCAGCTTCCTGAGTAGCTAGGATTACAGCTTGACTCTAATACATTCCCTTTGAGCTACTGCTCCATCATCTGTACACAAAGAACACTTTTGAATTTTGCCTTTGGTCATGGTTCATATACTCTATTCAAATCCTGTATCTCCCTTAAACTTGAGGGTATTTTTTTTGTCTGTGTGTCATTCATGGAACTTGAACTCTGGGCCTGGGCACTGTCCCTCAGCACTTCAGCTCAAGGCTAGCGCTCTGCCACTTGAGCCACAGTGCCACTTCTGGCCTTTTCTACTTATGTGGTGCTGAGGAATCGAACCCAGGGCCTCATACATGCAAGGCAAACACTCTACCACTAAACCACCTTCCCAGCCCCAACTTGAGGGTATTTTTAGGTAGCTTTATTCCAAACCATACTAAGTTTAAAGATTCACGAGATGCTTCATTTGTACTTTTCCAGAAAAAATCTGGAAAGTTAACATCCAGAGGAAAAGGCAGCAAGACAACCTTTTGAGACAAACAGCATGCATCAGCAAGAAAACACTGTCCAGGGGGAAAAAACTGAAAGGCAATAAGAGTGGGAAAATCGCACTACTAAACCCTGATCATTCTTCAACTCAAAGTCTGACTGGTTTTCAGAGAAACTATGCAAACAAACAAGAGGAGTGTTATGGGTCCAGGAAGTTGTTACAGGGAACAATCAACTCTAGAAGTTGTAGCAGAGAAACATACTGCAGTCCCCGTGGGGAAGCTTTCAGCCACAGCTCAGCACTTCTGTATAAACCAGCAGGAACCACCAGTTGTGCTGTGTACAAACAGAAAAGGGTTCCTCCGACAGAGAAACCTCACGTCTGTGGTGAGTGTGGGAAAGGCTTCTGCTACAAGTCTGAATTCATTAGACATCAGAGAAGCCACACAGGGGAGAAGCCCTATGGATGCACTGAGTGTGGGAAAGCCTTTTCCCACAAGTCAACTCTCATCAAACATCAGAGAATCCACACTGGGGTGAGGCCCTTTGAATGCTTCTTCTGCGGGAAAGCTTTCACCCAAAAGTCCCACCGCACAGAGCATCAGAGAACGCATACAAGAGAGAGACCCTTTGTGTGTGGCGAGTGTGGGAAGTCATTTGGTGAGAAATCTTACCTCAGTGTCCATCGAAAGGTGCACACAGGAGAAAGACCTCATCGTTGCAAAGAATGTGGGAAATGCTTCAGCCAGAAGTCATGCCTCAATAAACATTGGAGGACCCACACAGGAGAAAAACCCTATGGATGTAATGAATGTGGCAAAGCTTTCTACCAGAAGCCAAATCTCAGTAGACATCAGAAAATTCATGCTAGGAAGGCTGCCTGCAGGAGCGGGAACTTCAGCACTGGAGTAATGCCTTGATCAAGATTCACACTTTCAGCTACTCAGGAAGCTGAGATCTGACAATTATGGTTCAAAGCCAGCCTGGGCAGGAAAGTTCGTGAGACTCTTATGTCCACTTATCCACCAGTAAAGTTGAAGTGGCACTATGGCACAAAGTGGTAGAATGCCAGTCTTATGTACAAAAGCTCAGGTACAGCACCAGGCCCTCAGTTCAAGCCCCAAACCTGGGAAAAAAAATTTTCCCAGGTGCTGGTGCTTTATGCATTATGGCTATAATCCTAGCTACTCAGGAGGCTGAGATCTGAGGATCGCGGTTCAAAGCCAGCCCGGTCAGGAGAGACTGTGAGACTCCTATCTCCAGTAAACCACCAGAAAACCGGAAGTGGTGCTGTAGCTCAAGTGGTAGAGCGCTCACCTTGAGCTGAAGAGCTGAGGGACAGCGCCCAGGCCCAGAATTCAAGCCCCATGACCGACAAAAAAAAGAAAGAAAAATTCATGGATAGTAATTTTTTTTTTTTGTCAGTCTTGGTGCTTGAACTCAGGGCTCGGGCACTGTCCCTGAGCTTTTTTCTCAAGGCTGGCTCTGTGCCACTTTGAGACATAGCTCTACTTCTGGTTTTCTGGAGGATAATTGGAGATAAGACTCTCACAGACTTTCTTACCTGGGCTGGCTTCCAACAACAATCTTTAGATTTCAACCTTGTGATGAGCTGAGATTATAGGCATAAACCACCAGCACCTGGCCATATTAGAAATCTTTTTTTTTTTTTTTTTGTCAGTCGTGGGGTTTGAACTCTGGGCCTGGGTGCTGTCCCTGAGCTTTTCAGCTCAAGGCCAGTGCCACTTGAACCATAGCACCACTCCGGGTTTTCTGGTGGTTAATTGGAGATAAGAGTCTCAAGAACTTCCCTGCTCAGGCTGGCTTTGAATAGTGATCCTCAGATCTCAGACTCCTGAGTAGCTAGGATTACAGGCATGAGCTACCAATGCCAAGCAATATTAGAAACCTTATTAGTGAATTTGGACCAAGCATTCTATTACAGAGGAAATCATGCTCTCACTATGAATAAAGTTTTATAGGAGGAAAAAAATATACATATTTTGGTTGGTCATGGGGCTTAAACTTTGGGCCTGGGTGCTGTCCCTCAGCTCATCAGCTCAAGGCTAGTGCTCTACCACTTGAGCCACAGTCCCACTTCTGGTTTCCTGGTGGTTTATTGGAGATAAGAGTCTCACGGACTTTTCTGCCCAGGCTGGCTTTGAACTGCGATCCTCAGATCTCAGCCTCCTGAGTAGTTAGGATTTCAGGCGTAAGCCACAGGTGCTTGGTTAGAAAATATTTTATAAAATAGAAACACGGTTACTATAGCCTGAAAGTTAAAGTGTATTAAATATAACAAAGAAAGAGAATATTTATGAAGGGACCTATAAGTATGTTATAGTACATTCCTCAGTGAGCTGCCTAACAATTATGTATTTTAGAATTGTCAATGGCAATTAACATCTATCATGAATATCAAGCCCCTATGTCACCTATTACATACAATGCCTTTAACCAAACTTTTTCACTCTGAATATCACTACTTTTGGTTGTGTTAACATTAACCTGCAAAATGCCAGATTGGAATGTGGCTCAAGCAATATAAGATGAGGAAGACATGAGGCCCTCAATTCAAGTTCTAATACCAAACACACACACACACACACACACACACCACAATGTGTAAATGAACTGTGGTTCCGACACAAAAATTCATTATCATTTCTATTATTTTTTGATGAAACTGTTTATTAAACTTAAGACCTTGCCCTTGCTAGGAAGTGCTCTGATCTAAGGAATAATGCATGTTTACAATATACAATGTGATGTTTGATGTGTGTATAGATTGTGAACAAATAAAGCTAATGAACATATTCCTCACCACACTTTTTTTGGGGTGAGACCACTAAGAGCTAATTTCTCAGCAATTTTCAAGTACACATTAACTCTAGGCATGTGTTGTACAACAGATCCTCAGAACTTATTCCTTCCTAACTGAAACTTTAACGCTCATACCTTCATCCTCCACTAGTCTACTCTGCTGAACTCAGTGAGATCAAGATTTAGATTATACATATATCATGGAGCATGTCTTTCGATGCCTGGCTTATTTGTCAGCTGTGGCACTTGAACTCATGGCCTGGGCAATGTCTATGAGCTTTTTTGTTCAAGGCTAATGTGCGAACATTTTGAGCCACAGTGACACTTTGTTTTCTGGTGATTAACTGGAGGTAAGAGTCTCAAAGACTTTCCTGCCCAGGCTGGCTTCAAACCAGGATCCTCAATTCTCAGCCTCCTTAGTAACTAGGATTACAGGCATGAACCACTGGCGCCTGCTGCCTGCCTTATTTATTAGATATAGATATAGTATGTATAGTATAGGATATATATATATAGTATATATGTTTATATATACATATATATCTATGTATGCACACAGTGTACTATGTGATGTTTGATATATGTATTGATACATATATATGTATTTATATATACATTTTATATATATATATATATAATATACATATACAGGAGTGCCCAGCTCAGATTCCTCCTCAGCCTTGTGTGGCCCAGTTGTCTCCCTCTCCCTGCTCAGATCATACATGCGTGTGTGTGTATATATATGTGTGTGTTTTTAAGCCCCCAAATTCTTTTTTCTTTTTTTTTTTCCCATCATGGGACCTGAACTCTGGGCCTGAGCGCTGTTCCTCAGCTTTTCACCTCAAGGCTAGCGCTCCACCACTTGAGCCACAGCGCCACTTCCAGCTTTTTCTGCTTATGTGGTGTTGAGGAATCGACCCCAGGGCCTCATGCATACAAGGCAGGCACCCTACCACTGAGCCACCTTCCCAGCTCCAAAGACCCCCAAACTCTGAGTGCTCTACTCATTAACCCAAGGACAGACATCCCAACCGAGATTCATCCTAGCCTCTAGGGCTATCTCCTCCCCTCTCACTGTTGACAGCGACAGAACTGATTCTGCCTCCTCCCACTCCCAACTTCTTAGAAAACTGCAGAGTGTATTGGAATTCAGGATGCAAATGACAAACTAGAGCACTCAGAATCTGGGGGCCTTAAAACAAATTCTGAGTGCTCTGCTTTATCATTTTCATCAATTCTGTAGCTGTGGACAGCCCTAGATCTTAGGATGAACAAGGGGCTGCTTCTGACAGAAACTGTGTATCTTTGTTGGGATGTCTGTCCTTTGTTGATGAGCACTCAGAATTTGAGGGTCTTAAAACACACACACATATACACATACATCTATATGTATATAAATATATATGTGTGTGTGTGCGTATATGTGTATGTATATATATATATAAATTCATATATCAGACATCACATAGTATACTGTGTGCATGTCATGGGGATTAAACTCAGAGCCTAGGCTCTGTCCCTGAGCTTTTTGCTTAAGGCCAGTACTCTTTTTGTTAATTAGAGCTAAGAGTCTTTTTTTTTTTTTTTTTTGCGCCAATACTGGCACTTGAACTCAAGGTTCAGTTTTTTTTTTTTTT
>NW_012267308.1:4467436-4474665 GCF_000151885.1 Dipodomys ordii
CTAGCACTCTACCACTTGAGCCACAGCGCCACCTCTGGCTTTTTTCTTTTTGCTTATGTGGTGCTGAGGAATCAAACCCAGGGCCTCATGCATGCAAGACAAGCGCTCTACCACTGAGCCACCTTCCCAGCCCCTCAAGTGTGAATTTTTAATAGCAAATAAAACCCAAAGAGAATTGCTTTTCCTAGTTCCAAAGTGAACAAGATGAGAAATTAGAAATAGATCATACAGATATATATGGAGTAATGACTATAAATACAGGGAAATCAGCACAGGAAATAACAAAAGAACTTTGAGCAATCACCATGCTTATAGCTGTTTCATTCAGGACTATTATTTACCCCATACCAGGTACTGTTCTTGATGCTTCCAATATATTAAAGCAATGATCCTGAACTTCAAGGCCTTATTTTCATAGAGAAATCATAAAATAAGTAAATTTTATTGCATGTTAGAATTATCCAATACTGAAAAAAATAAAACAGGATAAAGAGATCAGAAGTCCTAATGAAGTCAAAGGTTAGGAATTACTAATTAATTTTACTTTAAGCAAAGATTTGAGGGAAGTAAAAAAGTTACTCTATTTTGAGGTTCGGGAGGTAGCTGAGTGGTAGAGTGCTTGCCTTGCATGCATGAGGCCCTGGGTTCGATTCCTCAGCACCACAGAAAAAGCTGGAAGTGGTGCTGTGGCTCTAGTGGTAGAGTGCTAGCCTTGAGCTGAAGAGCTGAGGGACAGCACACAGGCCCAGAGTGCAAGCCCCACAACTGACCAAAAAAAAGTTACTCTATTTAGTTAAAAGTTACTCTTTTTTTTTTTCCAGTCCTGGGCTTCAACTGAGGGACCTGGACACAGACCCTGAGCTTTTGCTCAAGGACACCAACCCAACCACTTGAGCCAAAGCACCACTTCTGGCTTTTTCTGTATATGTGGTACTGAGGAATGGAATCCATGGCTTCATGAGTGCTAGGCAAGCATTCTAACACTAAGTCATAATCCCAGCCCCCTGAACACTTTTGGTCAAGCTACCACTCTACCATGTGAGCCAAAGCTCCACTTCTAGCTTTTGGTTGGAGATAAGAGTCTCAAGTAGTTTCCTGCCTACATTCATTTTGAACTGTGATCCTCAGATCTCAACCTCTTGAATAACTAGGATTATAGTTGTGTACATCTGTTGCCCAGCTAAGGTATTCTTTCTGTAGAGATATTTCAAGGGTCACAATAGCAGTAATAAATTTCCCTTTCTTCTTTTAAGATCAAGGCCATTATGCTCTCATTTACCATTTTCTACTTAAGGATGGCACTCTACCATTTAGTCCCCACACGTCAACTTCTGGGTTTTTGCTGGCTATTTGGAGATATGAGGCTCAAGGATTTATCTGCCCTTGCTGGCTTTGAATCTGGATCCTCAAATCTAAGCTCCTGAGTAGGTAAGATTACAGAGGTAAGCCACTGTCACTCAGCTAATTTTTTATTACTTAATCAAAGAAGAAGCTATATAGATGTTTGTTATTTAAACTACATATATTTGCATTTATTTATTTATTTAGCCAGTCCTGGGGCTTGAACTCAGGGCCTGAGCACTGTCCCTCAGCTCTTCAGCTCAAGGCCAGCGCTCTACCACTTGAGCTACAGCGCCACTTCCGGTTTTCTGGTGGTTTATTGGAGATAGAAGTCTCATGGTCTTTCCTGCTGGCTTTGAACCACGATCCTCAGATCTCAGCCTCCTGAGTAGCTAGGATGACAGGCGTGAGCCACCAGCGCCCGGCTCCTAAGCTTCTTTTACTCAGCACTCTATCACTTGAGCCACAGCACCACTTCTGGATTTTTCTGTTTATGTGGTACTAAAGAAACGAACCCAGGGCATTGTGCATGTTAGGGAAGCACTTTACCACTAAGCCACATTCCCAGCCCTGGTTTACTTAATAAACCTGAATCATAATGTTCGATACTGTAGTTTCACATCAACTTCTTTTTCACAGAAAAGTAAAAATTTGACAGGCATTGATGGTTCGATTCTATAATTCTAGCTACTTAGGAGGCTGAGATCTGAGGATTGAGGTTCAAAGCCAGCCCAGGCAGGAAAGTCCATGAGAATCTTATTTCTAATAAACTATTCAGAAAACTAGAAGTGGCGCTGTGGCTCAAGTGGTAGAGCGCTCGCCTTGAGCTGAAGAGCTGAGGGACAGTGCCCAGGCCCAGAGTTCAAGCCCCACGATCAACTAAAAAGAAAAAAAAAAGAAATTGTCCTATAGCAGATAGTATAAGTCATCAGTTCTATTATGTTTCCTGTGTCCATCTGAAAATCCTTCCCATACCACAAACCTAAACTGTTACCCTCTTCTCCCTCAACTGTTCTCCAGCTGCTGATGGTTTTTGTTGTTGTTGGTCATGGGGCTTGAACTCACAACCTGGCTACTGTCCCTGAGCTTTCTCACTCAAGGCTAGCACACTACCACTTTAAGCCATAACTCCACACCAGTTTTCTGGTGGTTAAGTGGGGATAAGAATCTTACCAACTTTCCTGCCTGGGCTGGCTTCAAAGCACTATCCTCAGATCTCTCAGCCTCCTGAGTAACCAGGATTATAGGCATAATCCACTAGAGCCTGGCTGTTCATCTTTTTTATTTATTTCTTGTTTGGAGGGGGGGCCCAGTTGTGGGACCTGAACTCTGGGCCTGGGCGCCATCCCTCAGCTCTTTAGCTCAAGGCTAGCACTCTACCACTTGAGTCGCAGCACCATTTCCAGCTTTTTTCTTTTTGCTTATGTGGTGCTGAGGAATCGAACCCAGGGCCTCATGCATGCAAGGCAAGTGCTCTACCACTGAGCCACCTTCCTAGCCCATCTTTTTTTTTTATATTATTAAAAGCCATCATCATCTCCCTGTAACATAGACTCCTCTTCCTCTCACCTTTTTTTCTGAGCTTCCATTGTAT
The DNA here is from genome assembly GCF_000151885.1 of Dipodomys ordii. NCBI lineage: Eukaryota > Metazoa > Chordata > Mammalia > Rodentia > Heteromyidae > Dipodomys > Dipodomys ordii. The sequence continues at coordinate 4,470,372 of NW_012267308.1, forward strand.
CATTTTTTTTTCTTTTGTTGGTCATGGGACTTGAACTCTGGGCTTGGGTGCTATCCCTCAGCTCTTCAGCTCAAGGCAAGCGCTCTACCACTTGAGCTACAGTGCCACTTCCAGTTTTCTCATGGTTTTATTGGAGATAAAGAGTCTCATGTACTTTTCCTGCCCAGGCTGGTTTTTCACTGTGATCCTCAGATCTCAGCCTCCTAAGATTACAGGCATGAGCCATTGGTGCCCGGCTGTATCATTATGTATCAACACTTATTTTGTTTTGTTTTTTTTTACCAGTTCTAGGGTTTGAACTCAGGGCCTGGGCACTGTCTCTAAGCTTCTTTTGCTCAAGGCTAGCACTTTACCACTTGAGTCAGAGTCACTTCTGGATTTTTCTGTTGATGTGGTACTGAGGAATTGAGACTTCCTGAATGCTAGGCAAGCACTCTACAACTAGGCCACATTCCCAACCCCACATTGTCTCATTTTAGAGATGACAAGCACACAGAGAAGTTAAGCAACCTAAAATTTCACTGATGTGTGTGTTGGGTAGCATATAAGTCTGGTACTTCATTTACAGCTCTCGGTAGGGATCAAAACTTCATCAAATCTGATTTTTTTTTTGGTGCTGGCCTCATGATCTCACTTGGCTTTTTTGCTCACAGCTGGCTCTCTAACCATTTAAGTCACATCTTTAGTTTTGAAAAAGTTTTTTGTTTTTTGTTGTTGTTTTTTTGTCATGGGACTTGAACTCTGGGCCTGGGCGCTGTCCCTTAGCTCTTCAGCTCAAGATGAGCATTCTACCACTTGAGCCATAGCGCCACTTCCAGCTTTTTTGAACCCAGGGCCTCATGCATGCAAGGCAAGCACTCTAGCACTGAGCCACCTCAGCCCTGCAGACGCTTTAAGTCTAGACGATGGATCAACAATAGACCTGTATACTGTCAACTTCACAAATATGAACTGTTTGTACTACAGAGAACAAGGCATAGAGAATAGACAAATGAATTATTGGGAAGGAGATCAACTGTAAAAGAGAGTTTAGAATATCAAATGTGAGAACATTCTAGAAGGCCCATTTTTCCATAAAGCTCTAGAACATCTGAGAACATATCACAACGCAGTCTAATGGGTGAGTAGGTGACCAAGTCAAGCTGAGTTGTCACCTGTAAGGTTTCTACTTTTCTATTCTTCACTTACCTGAGCACACATCATTTGTCAGCTTGTTAGCTACCATCCATGGCTCTTTTCCTTGTTCCAACATTGATATCATACTTGGTTTACACAAGCAAAGACCTACATACATGAAAGGAAATATTATTTGGTCATGTTATGATAGCCTAGAATTTACATTGAAATTCTTTGACCAACAGGGAAGAGGGAGGTTACAAGAAAATTGCATAAAGGACATGTATTACAGGACCACAAAAAGTTTCAGACATAGGTCAATAATGTACAGCAGATTGTAGGCCAAACTTTGCAGATATTCTCCAAAAGTTACAATGGTGGTAGCAAAGAACTTTTTTTTTTTTTGGCAGTCCTGGGTCTTGAACTCAGGATCTGGGCTCTGTCCCTGAGACTCTCGGTGCTCAAGGCTAGTGCTCTACCACTTGAGCCACAGCGCCACCTCTAGCTTTTTCTGAGTAATTTATTGGAGATAAAAGAGTCTCATGGATTTTCCTGCCTGGGGCATTTTAGAACTATGATCCTCAGGTCGTAGGGCTTGAACTCTGGGCCTGGGTGCTATCACTAAGCTATTCAGCTCAAAGCTAGCACTCTACCACTTGAGCTACAGTGCTACTTCTGGTTTTCTGGTGGTTTGTTGGAGATAAGAGTCTCATGGACTTTCCTGCCCAGGCTGCCTTAGAACATGACACTTAATAGCTAGGATTACAGGTGTGAGGCACCAGCGCTGGCGTAAATAACTTTTTATGATTAGAAATCCAAGCCCATCTGCTGGTGATTCACACCTGTAATCCTAGCTATTCAGGAGGCTGACATCAGAGGATGGCAGTTTGAAGCCAACCTGGGCAAGAAAATCCACAGACTTTCACGCCAATTAACCACCAATAAGACAGAAGTAGAGCTGTACTTCAAGTGGTAGAGTACTACCACTACAAAAGTTCAGGGACAGCACTCTGACCCTAAATTCAAGCCTCAGGACCAGCAGACACACAAAACAAGTCCAATTTTACAAGAGATTTCCTTACCCAGTGAGAGCAAGTTCCTATAGTTCTCCATCATCACAGAACCATGCAAATGCCTTTGAGAAGAATCCAGGTAATCCCATTCCCCTTCCGAGAAGTCTACAGCCACATCTCTAAAAGTCACCAACCTCTGTAGTGAAATACATGAAATGATGCTGGGCACTGGTAGCTCCCACCAGACACATCAACTGAGAGTCACACTGGCTTATACCTGTAATTCTAGCTACTCAGAAGTCTTGAGATCTAAGGACTGAGGTTTGAAGTTCAGCCATACTTCATTTTTTTTCCAACAGGAATTACTTTGTTATTTATTTTGTGAAAAGTTTTATTGTTATTATAAAGGTGATGTACAGAGTGGTTACAGTTACATAAGTCAGGTCAAAAGGACATTTCTTTTTTGGATAATGTCACTCTTTCCCTCACTCTCTCCCAATTTTTCCCTCCCAACCCTACCCACAAAGATAATTTTTATTTTTTATTTATTTTTTGTCAGTTGTAGGGATTGAACTCTGGGTTTGGGCGCTCTCCCTGTGCTCTTCAGCTCAAGGTGAGTGCTCTACTGCTTGACCTACAGCACCACTTCTGGTTTTCTAGTGGTTTATTGGAGATAAGAGTCTCACGGACTTTTCTGCCCGGGTTGGCTTTGAACCGTGATCCTCAGATCTTAGCCTCAGTAGCTAGGATTACAGGTGTGAGCCACTGGCGCACAGCTCGATATATAGTTAATTTTCAACATAGTGTCTAGTGAGTACCACTCCTGCATTTGTTCACCTTTGTGCCTCCATTTCTGTGCCCCCTTACCCTCCCAACGACAGATAAATGAACAAACAAGAAAATGGAAGAGAAAACAACAACAAAAGAAAAAAAATTCCATCTGATGGAGTTCATTTCGATAAACATTATTTTATACGATCAGAGTTTGTTTTTTGTTGTCTCCCTTCTACCACTAAAAGGTAAGCTCCACAGGGAAGAGTAAGTTTTTGCTTTGATCATGCTACATCTGCAGCTACAAAACAGCATCTGGCACACGAGTCACTCAAATATTCCTTAGTAAAATAAATTAATGATGTGCTTGCAAATTTCAAGAAGCTAAAAAGTGATGAAAAGTTACATTTACAAAGGACTTTATATTATCACTGGAAACTGGGTTAGAAAAGGAACATGAAATCCATTAAAATTTGAACATTTTTCTGAGCATTGGTGGCTCATACTTGTAATTCTAGCTACTGAGGAGGCTGAGACCGATGATTGCAATTCAAAGCCAGACCAGGCAGGAAACTCCGTGAAACTCTTCCAGAAAACTGGAAGTAGTGCTATGCAAAGTGGTAGAGTGCTAGCCTTAAACAAGAGAACTCAGGGACAGTGCCTAGGTCTGGAGTTCAAGGCATACGACCAACAAAAAATTTTGTTTTTCATCACTTTGTTGGAAAGTTGCCTTTCAGCAGCAGAGTGTCTGCCTAGCAACTTTGAGACCCTGAGTTTAAACCTCAGTGCCACAATCAATAAATAAGGAAATAAATACAACCCAATACTTCAATCCAGAGCTCTTAAATTTTGTGTAAAGAAAGGGAGTTCTGGGCTGGAAAGGTGGCTCAGCGGTAAAATGCTTGCCTCACATATGAAGCCCTGGGTTCCATTCCTCAGCACCACATAAACAGAAAAAGCTGGAAGTGGTGCTGTGGCTCAAGTGGTAGAGCAATAGCCTTGAGCTGAAGAGCTCAGGGACAGCACCCAGGCCCGGAGTTCAAGCCCCACAACTGGAAAAAAAAAGAGGTAGGGGGAGGGGGCGGGAGTTCCAGGCTGGGACTGCGGTTCAGTTGGTAGAGTGCCTGCCTAGTATGCATGAAGTCCTGAGTTCAATTCCTCAGTACCTCATAAACAGAAAAAGTCAGAAGTGATGCTGTGGGCTCAAGTGGTAGAGTGCTAGCCTTGAGCAAAAGAAGTTCAGGGACAGTAACCAAGCCCTGAGTTCAAGCACCAGGACTAGCCCACAAAAACAAGAAAATGCGGGGCTGGGAAGGTGGCTCAGTGGTAGAGTGTTTGCCTTGCAATGCATGAGGCCCTGGGTTCAATTCCTCAGCACCACATAAGCAAAAAGA
>NW_012267308.1:4474715-4479512 GCF_000151885.1 Dipodomys ordii
TGTGGTTCTGAGGAATCGAACCCAGGGCCTCATGCATGCAAGGCAAGCACTCTACCACTGAGCCAACTTCCCAGCCCTGAGCTAAGAGTCTTATTGACTGTCCTGCCTGGGCTGGCTTTGAATCATGATCCTCAGATCTCAGTCTCCTGAGTAGCTAGGATTACAGGTGTGAGCCACTGGTGCCCACCTTGGACTACAGGTTATGAATATTATATGAATGTTTATTTCCTGTTCTGTTATGTAGGTAATATAAGGGGGGGCTGGATGAAAAAAGTTGACTTCAACATAAATAAAAACACATAATTTCTTATAGCTAAGAAGTTTCTGGATCTTTTTGTTCTTTAGATCTATGCTTTTCCTTTTATTCCAGGGATGTCCAGGCATTGGGTAGGGAGAGTCTGGAGAGCAGATTATCCTGCCATCTCCTCAGAAAATACAAACTTTGCCAGTGATTTCTGTATTTAGGGGCGATTTCCCTTTTTATTATTGTAAAAATACTGTACAGAGGGGATACTTTTTTTTTTTTTTGGTCCGGTTCTGGGGCCTGAACTCTGAGCCTGGGCGCTGTCCCTCAGCTCTTCAGCTCAAGGCTAGCACTCTACCACTTGAGCCACAGCACCACTTTCCGCTTTTTTTCTTTTTTGTTTATGTCGTGCTGAGAATCGAACCCAGGGCCTCAGGCATGCAAGGCAAGCGCTCTACCACTGAGCCACCTTCCCAGCCCTGGGGTTACCTTTTTTTTTTTTTTTTAACAATTTCCCTTTTATTTCACATCTTTCACACTACAAACATAACATGCTAAAAAAAGAAAACAATATATAGACACATAGCTATTCCCTACCTCTACCAAGATGCTCAGTGTTATAACCTTGGTTTTATATATTCTTCTAGAATTTTTATTCATGTAAACGTACACATGCATGTGTGTATATATATTTATGTATATATATACACATACATATAAAATAAATAATGGAATAATACATTATGCAATGTGCTTTCACTCACTATATCAAAAGCATTTCTACATATTAGCATTTCAGCTCCTTTTGGCTCTACCCTAGCCAAATGTTTTCTTACCGATATGAAACACTAGACTTGATTTACTCTTTTACATGGTTTGTTTTTGGTTGTTGTTGGGTTTTGTTTTTTGTCATTTTCCCAACATACATTGATGTAGTGTTTGTGTTGGTTTGGGTAGAGAAGGTAGAAGAACCTCTCCTGTGTGTTGCAGCTTCCACACGTGCTCATTGTGGTTACTTCTGATGAGAGGAGGCATTGTTCTATGTAATGCCCTGCCATCCTTGTTCCTGGGGCTGTCCACGGAGACAGGTGTCCTGCTCAGAGCCCTGTCATGGTGGAAAGAGAGAGGAATCTGCTGCTCTGCCAGTAGAACTCTTGTAGCTCAGAGAGCCACGTCATCTTGAAGAATTAGGAGCCATTCTACAAGAATAGAAGTCACTGAGTTGATTGTTGGCTCTGAACTGCAAGACATGGCCCAGTATCATTAGTAGCACTTCCGTCTTTCTTGGGAGCCAATATGCTGATTTCTTTCACGAAGGCAAGGCAGATACCAGAATGGTTGTTTTAACCATTATTGGGCTTGAACTCTGGGCCTGGGCCCTGTCCCTGAGCTCTTCAGCTCAAGGCAAACGCTCTACCACTTGAGCCACAGCACCACTTCCAGTTTTCTGGTGGTTAATTGGAGATAAGAGGCCTACGGAATTTTCTGCCTAGGCTGGCTTTGAACCATGATCCTCAGATCTCCCCCCCCCCACCTAAGTAGCTAGTATTACGGGCATGAGCCTTGACATCCGGCCTTTACCTGCTATTTTTTTGTTGTTGTTGTAGGGCTTGATCTCTGGGCCTGAGCGCTGTCCCTCAGCTCTTCAGCTCAAGGCTAGTGCTCTACTTGAGCCACTTGAGCCACAGTGCCACTTCTGGCTTTTTCTACTTATGTGGTGCTAAGGAATCAAAACCCAGGGCCTCATGTATGCAAGACAAGCACTCTACCACTGAGCCACCTTCCCAGCCCCCGCTTTACATGCTTTTTAATGTCAGTAGTAGTGCTTGAACTTAGGGACTTCACACTGTCCTTTAGCTTTTCCAGTCAAGCCTGGGGACCTACCACTTGACCCATAGCTCCACTTCTGCCTTGTTGGAGTGTACTTGGAGTTAAGGGTTTCACAGACTTCCCCGCCGGGGCTAGGTTTCCATCACAGTCCTCACATTTTATCTACAATTCACAAAAAGGCGAAGTAGAGATGTGTCTCAAGTAGTAGAATGCTAGCCTTGAGTAAAAAAAACCTCAGGGAGAGTGCACAGGCCCTGAGTTCAAGCCACAGGACTAGCACAGGCACGCACACACACACAAACACACATAAAATGATGTCTTCAATCTACCTGAAATAGTTGGGGATGTTTTTTAGCTTTTTTTTTTTTTTGGTCAGTTTTAGGGCCTGAACTCTGTCCTCAGCTCTTCAGATCAAGGTTAGTGCTCTACCACTTGAGCCACAGTGCCACTATGGGCTTTTTCTGCTTATGTGGTGCTAAGTAATTGTACTCAGGGCCTTGTGCATTCTACCACTGAGCCACCTTCCCAGCCCTGTTTTTCAGCTTGTAGCCTAACTTTATTCACTCAGAATACAGTTTATCAACCACAACTTAAAATATATAGTTTTCTCATTCATACCAAGATGCTTTGCAAGGTATTTTGTTCATTATTCAAATTTTTTAGCTGCAAAAAATAAATGAGTTAGCCATGCACCGGTGACTCACACCTATAATCCTAGCTACTCAGGAGGCTGAGATTTGAGGATCACTGTTCAAAGCCAGCCTGGGTAGAAAAGTCTGTGAGACTCTGATCTCCAATAAACCACTAGAAAACCGGAAGTGGCATGGTGGCTTGAGGTAGAGTGCTTGCCTTGAACACACACACACACACACACACACACCACAATGTGTAAATGAACTGTGGTTCCGACACAAAAATTCATTATCATTTCTATTATTTTTTGATGAAACTGTTTATTAAACTTAAGACCTTGCCCTTGCTAGGAAGTGCTCTGATCTAAGGAATAATGCATGTTTACAATATACAATGTGATGTTTGATGTGTGTATAGATTGTGAACAAATAAAGCTAATGAACATATTCCTCACCACACTTTTTTTGGGGTGAGACCACTAAGAGCTAATTTCTCAGCAATTTTCAAGTACACATTAACTCTAGGCATGTGTTGTACAACAGATCCTCAGAACTTATTCCTTCCTAACTGAAACTTTAACGCTCATACCTTCATCCTCCACTAGTCTACTCTGCTGAACTCAGTGAGATCAAGATTTAGATTATACATATATCATGGAGCATGTCTTTCGATGCCTGGCTTATTTGTCAGCTGTGGCACTTGAACTCATGGCCTGGGCAATGTCTATGAGCTTTTTTGTTCAAGGCTAATGTGCGAACATTTTGAGCCACAGTGACACTTTGTTTTCTGGTGATTAACTGGAGGTAAGAGTCTCAAAGACTTTCCTGCCCAGGCTGGCTTCAAACCAGGATCCTCAATTCTCAGCCTCCTTAGTAACTAGGATTACAGGCATGAACCACTGGCGCCTGCTGCCTGCCTTATTTATTAGATATAGATATAGTATGTATAGTATAGGATATATATATATAGTATATATGTTTATATATACATATATATCTATGTATGCACACAGTGTACTATGTGATGTTTGATATATGTATTGATACATATATATGTATTTATATATACATTTTATATATATATATATATAATATACATATACAGGAGTGCCCAGCTCAGATTCCTCCTCAGCCTTGTGTGGCCCAGTTGTCTCCCTCTCCCTGCTCAGATCATACATGCGTGTGTGTGTATATATATGTGTGTGTTTTTAAGCCCCCAAATTCTTTTTTCTTTTTTTTTTTCCCATCATGGGACCTGAACTCTGGGCCTGAGCGCTGTTCCTCAGCTTTTCACCTCAAGGCTAGCGCTCCACCACTTGAGCCACAGCGCCACTTCCAGCTTTTTCTGCTTATGTGGTGTTGAGGAATCGACCCCAGGGCCTCATGCATACAAGGCAGGCACCCTACCACTGAGCCACCTTCCCAGCTCCAAAGACCCCCAAACTCTGAGTGCTCTACTCATTAACCCAAGGACAGACATCCCAACCGAGATTCATCCTAGCCTCTAGGGCTATCTCCTCCCCTCTCACTGTTGACAGCGACAGAACTGATTCTGCCTCCTCCCACTCCCAACTTCTTAGAAAACTGCAGAGTGTATTGGAATTCAGGATGCAAATGACAAACTAGAGCACTCAGAATCTGGGGGCCTTAAAACAAATTCTGAGTGCTCTGCTTTATCATTTTCATCAATTCTGTAGCTGTGGACAGCCCTAGATCTTAGGATGAACAAGGGGCTGCTTCTGACAGAAACTGTGTATCTTTGTTGGGATGTCTGTCCTTTGTTGATGAGCACTCAGAATTTGAGGGTCTTAAAACACACACACATATACACATACATCTATATGTATATAAATATATATGTGTGTGTGTGCGTATATGTGTATGTATATATATATATAAATTCATATATCAGACATCACATAGTATACTGTGTGCATGTCATGGGGATTAAACTCAGAGCCTAGGCTCTGTCCCTGAGCTTTTTGCTTAAGGCCAGTACTCTTTTTGTTAATTAGAGCTAAGAGTCTTTTTTTTTTTTTTTTTTGCGCCAATACTGGCACTTGAACTCAAGGTTCAGTTTTTTTTTTTTTT
>NW_012267308.1:4480338-4481681 GCF_000151885.1 Dipodomys ordii
AGTGGTAGAGCGCTAGCCTTGAGCTGAAGAGCTGAGGGACAGCGCCCAGACCCAGAGTTCAGGCCCCATGACTGGACCCCCCCAAAAAAAATATTTTATTTTTTGTGTGCTAGTACTAGGATCTGACCTCAGGACCTAGGTGCGGTCCCTGAGTTTTTGAGCTCAAGGCTAGCTCTGTACCACTTGAGCCACAACTCCTCTTAAGGCTTTTTGCTGGCTAACTGGAGATAAGAATCTCACAGATTTTAGTGCCCCAGCTGGCCTTGAACCACAATTCTCAGATCTCAGCTTCCTGAATAGCTAGGATTACAGGTATGTGCCACCAGCACCTGGCCATATGCCAATTTTTTAACAATAGAGTTTCAGATGTTACAAAAATAGACTAAACAATGAAATAAGTTACATAAAACTGATGAATGATAGCAAGACCAAAGTTCTGCTGAACTCCACGGCTCCTCTCCAGTAGAGATCATTAAGTTTGGAAGTTCATTGGCATCACATGGGTTTGAAAACATTCTGGGGGTGGGGGACGAGCGACAGACAGTCTCAGACCCCTTTCAAATCCAAAGTCTGACGCAACGTCAACCAGTGTCAGTTACACCACAATTAAAGGGTCACTAACGACACCCACAGCCACAAGCCTCAAATACTCTAGCAGTAATCCAGAGGCCAAGCGTGGCGGCGCCGGGCAGAACTACACATAAAGCCTTGCTCAGCCTCACCCTCGACGCCAAGATCCCGCTCCCTGGAACACGGAGGTGACGTAGAAACCCACCACGTTGTAGTGTCACCGTTGCCTTAGCAACCACCGCCTAACGGAGAGTCGAGTCTCAGAAGGGGTCGGCCACTCCCTCCCTCAGTTGCAGATCTGAACCTGAGCCCGCCTCCACCTTGAAGGATCAGGGTCTCTCCTCCACTCCAGCCTCATCAGCTGCCCCCGAAACTGGGTGGAACCCAGGCTCAGCGGCCCAGAAAGCAGCGCCACATCAGATTAGGTTCCAAAAAGGACACAAAAGTGAGACCCGCTGTTTCCGCGAGGGACGTCGGGAAATGTAGTCCGGAGCAGAAAAGGCAACAAAGCTGAGTTCTGCTAGATTGGTGCACTCCCACTTGAGGTCCATAGATGCCACGCCCCGTTGCCCTAGCCTCCCAAGCCGAACTCTGATTCTCCAGAGAACAGTTGTAAAGTTCCAACTCCTTTGTGTTATTTTGTACATGTAATAGGACTTGAACTTTATTTTTTATTTTTTGGGGGGTCCGGTCGTGGGGCCTGAACTCTGGGCCTGGGTGCTGTCCCTCAGCTCTTCAGCTCAAGGCTAGCGCTCTACCACTTGAGCCACAGC
>NW_012267308.1:4483707-4485509 GCF_000151885.1 Dipodomys ordii
TACCACTTGAGCTACAGCGCCACTTCCGGTTTTCTGGTGGTTTATTGGAGATAGGAGTCTCACGGTCTTTCCTGCCCGGGCTGGCTTTGAACCATGATCCTCAGATCTCAGCCTCCTGAGTAGCTAGGATTACAGGCGTGAGCCACCAGCGCCCGGCTTGAGTTGAAACTCTTACAAACAATGCAACACCCAAATGATTGCGAATTTGTACAATCCTCAGTCACTGGGCCTCTAGGAGTCTAAATTTCATAAACTCCAGACTCCAAATCCCATGGCACCTTTGTCACAGTCACATGAAGTCGCCAAGAGATTCGGGCGGACTGAGCCTCCACGGATGCCAGATCTTCGTCCACCTTCCCCTAGGAAAGATAAGGGTGGGGAGGGGGCGGGAAATCATTTCGCAGTGGAGCCCTGACACGACGGAACTAAACAGACTTGAACATTGCTTCCCACTCGGACCAGACAGCCTGGGATTACCACGAATGAAGTGCCGCTTTTGCAGACAATTCGTTCCTGGCCGCGGAGGCCTCTGGGAAATGTAGTCTCGAGGAAGAAAGCGACGGACCTTTTCCATTCTTCCGGGTACCAAGTTGTTCAGGTCCTCGGGCTGACCTCTTCAGAAAAGCCTTGGGCTTATCCTTCCGTGCAGACTGGTGCACCTAAACCGCCACCGGACCGGGGATGTGTGTGTGTGTGTGTGTGTGTGTGTGTGTGGTGGGGGAAAGGCCCGTATTCCCACGTCTAGCCCATTGGCTGGTCCTGCTAGGAAGCAACCGCGGGGCATTCTGGGAAACGTTGCCTCACGCCTAACTGTCCGACGCTTCTGCTGCCTCAGCCCCAGGCCGAGGGGTCCTGGGCGCCGCCCGACTGCAGCTGTACGGGCTGTGTGCCTCGGGCGGGGATGCGCTGTGGAATCGGGACCTGTGTCTGATGGTGAGTTCTCCGGGCGCCACCCGCTCCGAACCTGGGACTCTCTGTGTTCAGTGGAGGTGGAGGCCTGGGGACCCACCGCAGGGTTGGGTGCGGAGGACAGACTAGGAGTGCTCCACGGATGTGGACGGGTCCTAGAGGGTGGCGGGCGTAGTTTGTGTTGGTGTGGGATCTAATTTGCACGTTCCTTTTTGTTTTGTTGTGAATATGGGCGCGATAATGAATGAGAGACTGAAGATAGAAGGCACGGCAGGGTAATAATATGTTTCAGGCTGTGTTTGAACGAGTGCTGCATGTATTCCTTACGTAATTAAAAGTATGTTTTCATATGATACATCCGTAGTCCTAAGACATGAATATTTGCTTACTCTTAGCTTTATTTTCGTGTTAGCAAGTTATATATGCATGTGTAATTGACTGTTCTTGTTCCCCATCCCATTGCCGAAATCGAAAAATACAGAAAGGCTAAAAGAGCAAACATTCATAATTCTACGCGCCATACAACTATTATCAAAATTTAATATCCTTAGCCGGATGCCAGCGGTTTATGCTTGTAATCCTAGTTGCTCAGGAGGAAATCTGAGGATCGTGATTCAAAGCTAGCCATGGCAGAAAAGTGTGTGAGACCCTTATTGCCAATGAATCGCTAAAATGCTGCTGTGGAACTGCGGTTCAAGTGGAAGAGCGCTAGCCTTGAGGGATGGGGGGAACTAAGGGACAGTATCCAGGCTCAGTTCAAACCCTAATCAGCACAACAAAACACTATACTTGCGGGTGGGAAGGTGGCTCAGTGGTAGAGCGCTTGCCTTGCATGCCTGAGGCCCTGGGTTCAATTCCTCAGCACCACATAAGCAAAAAGAAAAAAGCCGGAA
>NW_012267308.1:4486324-4492212 GCF_000151885.1 Dipodomys ordii
CTGAACTCTGGGCCTGGGCGCTGTCCCTCAGCTCTTCAGCTCAAGGCTAGCGCTCTACCACTTGAGCCACAGCACCACTTCCGGCTTTTTTTTTTTGCTTATGGGCGCTGAGGAATCGAACCCAGGGCCCCAAGCATGCAAGGCAAGTGCTTTACCACTGAGCCACCTTCCCAGCCCCCCTGCCTCAAACTTTGATCCTCTTGCTTGCACCTACCAGGTAGCTGAAATCGTAGACATGCCTTGCCTTGATATATTCTTACATATATACACAGTGGCTTAAAAATTGCAATTACCATATGTAGTTCTTCAACTTACCTTCCCCCACCCCCCATGGGGCTTGACTCTGGGCTTGGGTACTGTCCCTCAGCGCTTCAGCTCAAGGCTAGCACTGTACACTTGAGCCACAGTACCACTTCCGGTTTTCTTTCTTTCTTTCTTTCTTTTTTCTCTTTTTTTTTTCCAGGGCTGAGGACCAAACCCAGGGCCTTGCATGCGTCGGGCGGGCGCCCTTCTGCTGGGCTAAACCCCCAGCCCCACACTTCCGGTCTTCTGAGTGGTTTATTGGAGATAAGAGTCTCACAGACTTTCCTGCCCGGGCTGGCTTTGAACCATGATCCTTAGATCTCAGTCTCTTGAGTAGCTAGAGTTACAGGTGTGAGCCACCGTGCCCGGCAACTTACCTTTCCAATCCTACAATATCTAGAAGTAGAATCGACAAATTAAAAGGCTTAGTCTTATTAAAGGTTCCTTAAGTATTTCTAATTATTTGATTATTATATAGTAACATTGGCATGATATGACACTGCCTATGACCATAAAGCTTTGATGGCCTTGGATATCATAAATGACAGTCAACATTGTTAATCTCATAGCTGTAAGATACTTTATTTATTTATTTGTTGGTCGTGGGGGCTGAACTCTGGGCCTGGGCACTGTCCCTCAGCTCTTCAGCTCAAGGCTAGCGCCCTACAACTCGAACCACAGCACTAGTTCCAGCTTTTTTCTGCTTATGTGGTGCTGAGGAACCCAGGGCCTCATGCATGTGAGGCAAGCACTCTACCACTGAGCCAACTTCCCACCCTGTAAGATACTTTAATTTTCAGGTTCCACTGAAGTCTAGCATTAAAAAAAAAGTCTTGCCAGCCACTGGTGGCTCATGTCTGTAATCCTAACTACTCAGGAGGCATCAGGATCACAGTTCACAGCCAGCCCAGGGAGGAAAGTCTGTGAGATACTTATCTCCAATAAACCACCAGAAAAACTGAAATTGGTGCTGTGGCTCAAGTGGTAGAGTGTTCACCTTGAGCTGAAGAGCTCAGGGACAGCATCCAGTCCCTGAGTTCAAGCCCCACAAGCAACAAAAAAAATGTCTGTGTCGCCTGGTAATGTGGCTTATTGGAAGAGTGTTTGCCTAATATGCGTGAAGCCGTGGGTTTGATTCCTCAGTACCACATAAACAGAAAAGGCCAAAAGTGGTGCTATGACTCAAGTGGTAGAGTGCTAGCCTTGAGCAAAAGCAGCTCAGGAATAGTGCCCATGCCCCCGTTCAAGCCCCAGAACTTGCCAAGAATAAAATTTCTTCTAAATTATGTTTTTGTTGTTTGGTCAGTCATGGGGCTTGAACTCTGGGCTTGGGCGCTGTCCCTGGGCTCTTCAGCTCAAGGTGAGCACTCTACCGCTTAGCCACAGTGCCATTCCGGTTTTCGAGTGGTTTATTGGAGATAAGAGTCTCACTGACTTTCCTGCCCGGGGTGGCTTTGAACCGCGATCCTCAGATCTCAGCCTCCTGAGTAGCCAGGATTGGTACTACTGTTGTGGGCCAATTAATAACATGTCATTAAATATAAAATTTTTAAAAAATAAAATGGGAAAATATTTAAAATTAGAAATGGGAGTTAAGAGTTTGAAATGGGACAGGGAAGGCATCTTTAAAAAGTAAGAAAGGTATGAAGGAAGTAAAGGATCTGGTGGTGCATATAACTGAGGAAAAGAGTTTCATGTAGAAGTAGTAACGGTTGGAAAGGGCTTTTTGTTTTATAGCTTTTTAGACAATACTGGGGACTGCACTCAGGGTATGATGCTTGCTAGGCAGGTCCTCTACCACTTGATCCACACCTGCATCCTTTTTTTCAGATAGGAATTAGTGGAGGGGTGGTTGTTTTTTGTCTGTCGTAGGGCTTGAAATATGAGCCTGGACACTGTCCCTGAACTCTTCAGCTCAAAGCAAGCATTCTATCACTTGTGCCACAGCGCCTTCCTGTTTTCTGGTGGTTAATTGGAGATAAAGAGTCTCAGGGACTTTCCTGCCCAGGCTGGGTTTGAACTGTGATCTTCAGATCTCAGCCTCCTAAATAGCTAGGATTACAGGTGTGAGCCACTGGTTCCCAGCTGTAATTTTGTTTCTAATTTCTTGACAGCCTTTGGACAACTATCCTACCTATTCCTCCCTCACATCTGGATATCTGGAATTACAGATGTTAGCCACCACACCCATATTTTTGTTGTTGTTATTGGTAGTGGGGCTTTAACTCTGGGCTTCGGCGCTGTCCCTCAGCTCTTTAGCTCAAGGCGAGCGTGGTTTATTGGAGATAATAGTCTCACGGTCTTTCCTGCCTGGGCTGGCTTTGAACCTCAATCCTCAGATCTCAGGCTCCTGAGTAGCTAGGATTACAGGCATGAGCCACTGGCGCCCGGCTCACCCAGATTATTTGTTGAGAACAGAATTTCATTATCTTTTGCGTAGTCTTCCTCAAACTGTTATCTGATATCTACCTTCCAAGTATCTATTTCTTTTTTTTTTAAATTTTTGTCCTAAACCAGGACTCAAACTTGGTATCTCATCCTTATGCATCCTTATGGTTGGCATTGTGCTACCTGAGCCATGATCCCAACCCTACTTAAAAGGGTTAATACTTTTTTTTTTGTTCAAGTCAGGATTTGAACTCCTCCCAAGTATCTAGGAACTGGGATCATAGCATGAGCCACCATACCCACTGGAGCCAGAAATATTTTGAGGTGGCAACATGCCTGTTACAATGAAGAGGCTGGTTTGGCTAAAACAGAGTGAATGAGAGGGAGAACAGGGGACAGATAGTGGGAGATGAGAGGAGAGCTAGGTGGAGGAAAGGAGGGCAGAGCAAGTTGGAGCTTATGCCCCAAGTAATGTTTTTGGCTTTGGGCAACATGGGAAGATGTTGGAGTTTTGAGCATGGAAGTAATATCTGTTTACAACGAGTGAGGGCATCTTTGGTTGCTCTGATATGAATGGACTACTGGACAAAGACTGAAGGAAAGGGTCAGGGAGGAGGAAAGGAAAGAGCAGAAAGACCAGTTAGGCAAATACTATTGGTTATCTAGACCAAACTAGTAAAAATGATGAGAAGTAATCATGTACTGGATATAACTTAAAGGTAGAGCTTCCAGTTTGCTGACAGAACTGATGTAGATAATACATTTGACCTGATATTTATCTGAGTAACTAAGAATGGAATTATTAGCCAGGCTCATGCCTCTACTTTCAGATTCTTAGAAGGCAGCAATTACTAAGCAAAAAATTAGTAAGACTCAACCAACCATTCAGATGCACTGATGTGTACCTGCCATCCCATCTACATGGGAGGCTAGATTTAAGGAGGATTACTGGCTGAAGCTTGCCTAGGACAAAAAATGAGACTATTCCTAATAACTAAAGCCAAATAGGACTAGGGGCATGGCTGACATGGCAGAGCCAAGTATTCACAAGGCCTGGAGTTTGAACCCAGTACTGTGAGGAAAAACAAAACAGAATGAACTTATTGAGAAGGTAAACAACATAACAAAAACTGATTTAGGAAGACTTAAGATTTCAGTTTGGAATATAGTTGTGATGCTTGAGATTCCCAAGTCACATACCAAGTGCCTGGCTCTAATGAATTTTATTCTCCTCACCAGTTCTGCCTGCTCAAGTCCTGTTTCTCCCTAAAAGAAGAAAATGACTGAATGTCAGGTAAATAATAGTGTCTTTCTTCATGTCTTACTCTCCAATGCAATTTAAGGGGACAGAAGTAATCCATATGGTAAAAAATATTCCATATGGTAAAACCTACTTAAAGAAATAGGGTTGTATGGGGCTGGGAAGGTGGCTCAGTGGCAGAGTGCTTGCCTTGCATGCCTGAGGCCCTGGGTTAGATTCCTTAGCACCACATAAGCAAAAAGAAAAAGCTGGAAGTGGCTCTGTGGCTCAAGTGGTAGAGCGCTAGCCTTGAGCTGAAGAACTGAGGGACAGCGCCCAGGCCCAGAGTTCAGGTCCCACAACCGAAAAAAAAAAAAAAAGAAATAGGATTGCAATGTTAAAAATAGAAAGAAAAAAAAAGTCAGCACTGGTGGCCTACCTCTGTAAACTTAGCTACTCAGGAAGCTGATCTGAGGACCACTGTTTAAAACGAGCCTTAGCAGGAAAGCCCTTGAGACTCATCTCCAACGAGCTACCGAAAAAAACAGACGTGTTGCTGTTGCTCATGTGGTAGAGTGCTAGCCTTGTGCTCAAGGACAGTTCAAAGGCTCTGAGTTCAAGCCCCAGGACTGGCACCAAAAAACAACAAGTAGAAAATAGCTGGATGTTGGTGGCTCCCACCATTTCAGAAGGCTGAGATCTAAGGATCATGATTCAATGCCAGCTCAGGTATAAAAATCCGTGAGACTGATATCTCCAGTGAACCAGCAAAAAGCCAGAAATAGAGCTGTGGCTCAAGTGACAGAGCACTAAACTAGAGCAAAAAAAAGCTCAGGGATGGGCTGGGAAGGTGGGTCAGTGGTAGAGCGCTTGCCTTGCATGCATGAGGCCCTGGGTTCAATTCCTCAGTACCACATAAGTAGAAAAAAAAAGTCGGAAGTGGCACTGTGGCTCAAGTGGTAGAGTACTAGCTTTGAGCTGAAGAGCTGAGGGACAGCGCCCAGACCCAGAGTTCAAGCCCCATGACCAGATCCCCCGCCCCCCCCAAAAAAAGCTCAGGGACAGTTCTTAGGCCCCAAGTTCAAGCCCCATGTCCAATACCAAAAACAAAACAAAACAACTAGTAAAAAGTCTGGTTCTGGTGGCTCATGCCCATAATCCTAATTTCTCAGGAAGCTGAGATGTGAGGATAACAGTTTGAAACGAGCCCTGGTAGAAAAGTCCATGACAGGGCTGGGTAGGTGGCTCAGTGGTAGAGTGCTTGCCTTGGAAGCATGCATGAGGCCCTGGGTTCAATTCCTCAGCACCACATAAGCAGAAAAAGCCAGAAGTGCTGCTGTGGCTCAAGTGGTAGAACACTAGCCTTGAGCTGAAGAGCTGAGGGACAATGCCCAGGCCCAGAGTTCATGCCCCATGACCGACCAAAAATAAAAAATCCATGAGACTCTTACCTCCAGTTCACCCCCTCACACTCACACACCAAAAAAAAAAAAAAAAAAAAAAGCCAAGCTCTAGTAGCTCATGCCTGTAATCCTACCTACTGAGAAAGTGGAGATCTGAGGATTATGGGTCAAAGCTACCCTGGGCAAGGAAGTCTGAGACTCATCTCCAGTGAACCATCAGAAAACCAGAAGTGGCCGGGTACTAGTGGCTCACACCTGTAATCCTAGCTACTCTAGAGGCTGAGACCTGAGGATCACAGTTCAAAGCCAGCCCGGGCAGTAAAGTCCATGAAACTCTTATCTCCAATAAACCACCAGAAAACCGGAAGTGGCACTGTGGCTTAAGTGGTAGAGTACTCTCCTTGAGCTGAAGAGCTGAGGGACAGTTCCCAGGCCCAGAATTCAAGCCCCATGACCAATAAAAAAAAGAAAGAAAGAAATTAAAAACCAGAAATAGTGCTGTGGCTCAAAATGGCAGAGTGCTAGTCTTGCGCAAAAAAGAGCTCAGGGTTAGC
>NW_012267308.1:4494082-4502868 GCF_000151885.1 Dipodomys ordii
AAAAAAAAAAAACCAAAAGTGGTGCTGTAACTCAAGTGGTAGAGTGCTAGCTTGAGCTGAAGAACTGAGGGACAGCTCCCAGGCCCACAGTTCAAGCCCCACGACTGGCAAAAAAAATAAATAAATCTTACCAGGTACTGGTGGCACACACCTATAATCCTAGCTCAAGGATAGTGCCCAGACACAGTGCAAGTCCCACACCAACAACAAAAAAAGGAATCAATATTTTTTTTTCTTTCCCTGCCTTTCTCCCTCCCCCTTCCCTTTCTCTGTCTCTGTCTCTCCTTTCTTTCTTTATACTAGAGTTTGAACTCCAGGGCTCACAGTTGTTTGTTAGGTAAATGTTCTACCGCTAGCCCTTTCTGAGTTGTAACCGAAGGATAGACAGTCTCATATTTTTTGTCTGGGATGCCCTCAGACCTCAGTCGTCCAATCTACACTTCCTAGTAGTTGGGATCAAAGGACTGTACCACAATGTCTGGCTTATTGATTAAAATGAGATCTCAAAATGAGAGTTTGCTAACTTTTGTTCCCACACTGGCCTTGAACTGCAATCTTCCTGGTCTCCAACTCCCAAGTAGCTGGGATTACAGGCATTTTTTTTACCCCATTGTAGTAATTAAAAGTATGTGCTAATAACAGGCAGTGTTTTAAAATAATAAAATTCCATTTCTGAGTAATAGCTGAACAAGGTTGAATATGTTTTGTCCACATGATAAAAGATGATGACTTCAGATTGAGCAGTAATGTGTTATTACAGGCAACAGTGACATTCAGAGATGTGGCTATTGACTTCACCCAGGAAGAGTGGAAACAGTTGGACCCTGCACAGAGAGACCTTTACCGGAATGTAATGCTAGAAAACTATAACAACTTAATCACAGTAGGTAAGAGTTATTTCTTCTGTAAGTTAGAATAAATTACCCATCCCCCTCCCCCAATGTTTTCTGAAACATATGGACCTTTGAATGTTAAGGTAAGTTTAGCTTTGAGTTTCCTTTCCCCCTCCCCAAACACCTATCCAGTCTGTAGCTCTCCAGCATGGCTGGGCTCCAGGATATAGCATTTCCAGAAGACACATTTTCTTATCCTTCAGAAAGCCTGGTGTTCCTGGGCCCAACCTCATTTTCTCCATTTTTTGTTCCTGACTTGGTTACCCAAATTTGTTATTTCCTATTGACAGGTTATCCAGTTGCCAAACCTGATGTGATTTTCAAGTTGGAACAAGAAGAAGAACCATGGGTGGTAGAGGATGAAGTGCTAAGGAGACACTGCCCAGGTGAGTGTGAGGGAAGCAGACATGTGATGAGGCAACCCAATACTAGTAAAGGTTACACAAAGTGGAACTGCGATGTTCTTTCCCTCAAGCACTGTTTACTTTTGTAACAAAAAGTGTAGATTTTTTGTAAAGCTGAGATCTTATTTATTTATTTGCTGGTTTGGGGGGCTTGAACTCAAATCCTGGGCCCTGTCTCTGAGCTTCTTTTGCTTAAGGCAAGAGCTACAGTCCCACCTCCAGCTCTCTTTTGAAGAGTTTGTTAGAGATAAGTGTCTCGTGAAATTTCATGCCAAAGCTGGCTTTGGATCAACATCCTCATATCTCAGCCTCCTGATTAGCTAGGATGGATTACAGGTGTGAGCCACAGGCTCTTTTTTTTTTTTTTTTAAATGGGGCTTGAACTTAGGACCTGGGCACTGTCCCTGAGCTTTTTCATTCAAGGCTAGCACTCTTTCACTTTGATTTTTTTTTTGGGGGGGGTCCGGTTGTGGGGCCTGAATTCTGAGCCTGGACACTGTCCCTCAGCTCTTCAGCTCAAGGCTAGCACTCTACCACTTGAGCCACAGCGCCACTTCCGGCTTTTTTCCTTTTGCATATGTGGTGCTGAGGAATCTAACCCAGGGCCTCAGGCATGCAAGGCAAGCGCTCTACTACTGAGCCACCTTCCCAGCCCCAGCACTCTATCACTTTGAGCCACAGCACTACTTCTGGTTTTCTGGTAGTTAACTGGAAATAAGGGTCTCACAGACTTTCTTGCACATGCTGGCTTTAAACTGTGATCCTCAGGAGGAGGTAGAATTACAGGCATGAGCCACCAGCTCCTGGCTCTGAAATGTCATATTTTAAATAATATTTTAAATTCTTTCCTCAGAACTGGTTAAGTATTAGGCATCTTCCTTTCCTAATTAATTTCCAACCTTATTCCAGTATTGTCCTAATCATTATTAGTATCTTCGAATTCCCTGTACATTTTTCCATAGGATCTTTTCCTTTTGTATATATAGTCACAGATTTGAAGTTTTCAAATTAATGTGTTGACATATGTAGTCCTTTACCTTCTTCTTTTTCATCTTCCTTTCTAAGAGCCTTCACCTAATATCTCATTTTTCACTATATGTTTATTTAGCTTTTGCTCTCATACTTCAATAGAAACTACTGTCCTTTTTTTTTTTTTTTGCCAGTTCTGGGACTTGAACTCAGGGTCCAGACACTGTCCCTGAAATTCTTTTGCCCAAGGCTAGTACTCTACCACTTGAGCCGCAGCACCATTTCTGGTTTATGTGGTATTGAGGAATTGAACTCAGGGCCTCATGCATGCCAGCTCCTGTCCTTGTATGTCAACAAACATTTGAGTGATAAAAGGCTGGAAGGCCTAGCTTGCTTTATAGAAACTCCTTTCACTCTTCCAAGATTTTCTATCTCTGTCTTGTTTAGTCACATTAATAGCATATAAGTAGGAATGGTTATAATACTTATTCCCGATTTTACTTATATTACTTGTGGACTCTATTTTCCTTTGAACTACTGTAATAGTATTTGAGTTGTTTTTTTATTCAAGTTAAATAACTATGAGGTCCTACTGGATGACTTTTTTCCATAGAAAATAGACGTTGTTTCACTGTTTTGAATTAGCATGTATTACCTATACAAGGTAATGGGGTTTGATTATTTAAACAGGGCTGGGAAGGTGGCTCAGTGGTAAAGTGCTTGCCTTGCATGCATGAGGCCCTGGGTTCGATTCCTCAGCACCACATAAGCAGAAAAAGCTGGAACTGGCGCTGTGGCTCTAGTGGTAGAGTGCTAGCCTTGAGCTGGAATGCTGAGGGACAACGCCTAAACCTAGAGCTCAGGACCCAAGACCCGCAAAAAACAAAAAACATTTAGCCAGGCACTGGTGGCTCACACCTGTAATCCTAGCTACTCTGGAGGCTGTAATCTGAAGATCAAGGTTCAAAGCCAGCCCTGGCAGGAAAGACTGTGAGACTCTTATCTCAAATAAACCACTAGAAAACTGGAAGTGGCGCTGTGGCTAAAGCGGTAGAGTGCTCATCTTGAGCTGAAGAGCTGAGGGACAGCGCCTAGGCCCAGAGTTCAAGCACCACGACCGACAAAACAAACAAAAAAACAAAAAAAAACATTTAAACATGCTAGCAAGTGCTCTTCTACTGAAGTATACCTAAACCCTCAGCATCTTTCAAGTACTTAAGAGCTATATTTGAATTTTCATTATCCATCTATTATTGTCTTTCTTTATAATAATGAACCTTCTACTAGTGGAACATACTTTTTTGGGGGGGGGTTCCGGTCGTGGGGCCTGAACTCTGGGCCTGGGCGCTGTCCCTCAGCTCTTCAGCTCAAGGCTAGTGCTCTACCACTTGAGCCACAGCGCCACTTCCAGCTTTTTTTTTCTGCTTATGTGGTGCTGAAGAATCGAACCCAGGGCCTCAGGCATGCAAGGCAAGCACTCTACCACTGAGCCACCTTCCCAGCCCCTAGTGGAACATACTTTTATTTTCCTGGAAAAGTTTATTCAAGGATATTTTATGTATGTATGTATGTTTGTCGGTCATGGGGCTTGAACTCTGGGCCTGGGCACTGTCCCAGAACTCCTCAGCTCAAGGTGAATACTCTACCACTTGAGCCACAGCACCACTTCTGCTTTTCTGATGGTTAATTGAAGATAAGAATCTCACAGACTTTCCGGCCTTGGCTGGCCTTTTAACCTTAATCCTCAGATCTCAGTCTCCTGAGTAGCTAGGATTATAGGGCATGAGCCACCGGTGCCTGGCTTCTGTTTTTTTGTTTTTTTTTTTTTGTCAGTCGTGGGGCCTGAACTTGGCCTGAGTGCTCTCCCTCAGCTCTTCAGCCCAAGGCTAGCGCTTTACCACTTGAGCCACAGTGCTACTTCTGGCTTTTTCTGCTCATGTGGTGCTGAGGAATTGAACCCAGGGCCTCAAGCATACAAGGCAAGCACTCTACCCCTGAGCCACCTTCCTAGCCCTTCTGGGTTTTTTGTTTTGTTTTGAATAACATTGTTTCTTCCTTACTTATATGTTCTGTATCTCCTTTTTATTTCTTTTTTTTTTTAACTTATTTATTTACTTATTTAGTTTTATTGTGAAAATACCATACAGAGGGGTTACAATTACATGGGCAAGATAATGAGTACATTTCTTTTTTTTTTTTTTGCTGGTCATGGGGCCTGAACTCAGGACCTGGGCACTGTCCCTCAGCTCTTAAGCTCAAGGCTAGCATTCTACCATTTGAGCCACAGCGTCACTTCCAGCTTTTTCTGCTTATGTGGTGCTAAGGAATTGAACCCAGGGCCTCATGCATGCAAGGCAAGCACTCTACCACTAAGCTACCTTCCCAGTCCTCCTTTTTATTTCTTAATAGTTTTCTTTCACTTTCTATTTTAAAACAGTCATTTGTATTCATAGGTATCTGCTTCTAATCACATTTCCTTTCCTAGATCTTCTTTCTCAAAACTTTGTACTTGTAATTTGTTTAGGAATAGGAGATGAATAATTAAACTTAAACATCAATGCCATTAAACATCTTTCTTTAAATTTTCTTGATATTTGAAAAAATTCACAAAGAGTATGTATTTGCACCTATTTTAGGAGTAATATGGAACACTAATGAACATCAAAAAATCCAGGACAGACTATTGAGAGAAGTTTTTAAGAAAACACTGACTGAAGAAAAAGTCAATGAATGTCATAAATTTGAAGGTATATTTCCTCTAAGCTCAGATTTTATTCCTTCCAGAAATGATGTATATGAATATGACTCATTTGGGAAGTGTTTAGAACATAATTTTGACTCTCATAATAATGTGAAATACCTTATGAAAAAGGAACATTTTGAGTTTGATGAAGCTATAACATCATATGATGATTGTTCATCCTCTCTTGACACGACCCCCTTCAAATGTGATCATTGTGGAAAAGGCTTTAGTCAAAGATTAGACCTCATCAGACATCTGAGATTTCATAATGGAGAGAAACCCTATGACTGTAACAAATGTAGGAAAACCTTTAGCCACAAGGATAAACTCATTAAACATCTTAATGTTCATAGTAGGGACCAAACTTATGAATGTAATGAATGTGGGAAAATTTTTATTAAAATGTCAAACCTCATTCGACATCAAAGAATCCACACTGGAGAGAAACCCTATGCATGTAGAGACTGTGGGAAATCTTTCAGCCAGAAATCAAATCTCATCGATCATGAAAAGATTCACACTGGAGAGAAACCTTACGAATGTAACGAATGTGGAAAAGCCTTCAGCCAGAAGCAAAGCCTTATCGCACATCAGAAAGTTCATACTGGGGAGAAGCCTTATGCATGTAATGAATGTGGCAAAGCCTTTCCTCGAGTTGCCTCCCTTGCTCTTCATATGAGAAGTCATACAGGAGAAAAACCCTATAAATGTGATAAATGTGGAAAGGCCTTCTCTCAGTTTTCCATGCTTATTATACATGTGAGAATCCACACGGGTGAGAAGCCCTATGAATGCAATGAGTGTGGCAAAGCCTTTTCTCAAAGCTCTGCCCTTACTGTACACACAAGGAGTCACACAGGTGAGAAGCCCTATGAATGTAAAGAGTGTAGAAAAGCTTTCAGCCACAAGAAAAACTTTATTACCCACCAGAAAATTCATACTCGAGAGAAACCCTATGAATGTAATGAGTGTGGGAAAGCTTTTATTCAGATGTCAAATCTCGTTAGACACCAGAGAATTCATACTGGAGAAAAACCCTATATCTGTAAAGAATGTGGCAAAGCTTTTAGTCAGAAATCTAATCTCATTGCTCATGAAAAAATTCATTCTGGAGAAAAACCCTATGAATGTAATGAATGTGGTAAAGCCTTCAGTCAGAAGCAAAACTTTATTACACACCAGAAAGTTCATACTGGAGAGAAACCTTATGACTGTAATAAATGTGGTAAAGCCTTTTCTCAGATTGCATCCCTTACTCTTCACTTGAGAAGTCACACTGGAGAAAAGCCTTATGAATGTGATAAGTGTGGGAAAGCCTTCTCTCAGTGCTCACTGCTTAATTTACATATGCGAAGTCACACCGGTGAGAAGCCCTATGTCTGTAATGAGTGTGGGAAAGCCTTCTCTCAAAGAACTTCCCTCATTGTGCATATGAGAGGTCATACAGGTGAGAAGCCGTATGAATGTAATAAGTGTGGAAAAGCTTTCTCTCAGAGCTCATCCCTTACTATACATATACGAGGGCACACAGGTGAGAAACCCTTTGACTGCACCAAATGTGGAAAAGCCTTCTCTCAGATCTCATCTCTTACTCTTCACATGCGGAAGCATACAGGTGAGAAGCCCTATCACTGTCTTGAGTGTGGCAAAGCTTTCAGCCAAAAGTCACACCTGGTTAGACACCAGAGAATTCATATTCATTGAGAATCAGGTGAATTTCATGGCATATTATATGATCAGTTCTAGAGCAGAAAGGTATGAATATAGGAAAACCTTAGGAAGAAGTCAAACACAATTCTCACCACGGTGAGCAATAAATTGACCATTAAAAACCTTCAGTGGACACCTTACTTATGGATAAAATCAATATTCAAGTCTGACAGACAATGTCTACTATTGGCTATCAACATAACTTTTGAATTCCTAGCTAATCTATTAATAAGCAAAAAAAGGAGAAATTAAGAACTATAAAATAAACCTTTTACATAAGAATTAGATAATGTGTTGATTATAAAGAATACAGCAATGAGTGACAATTTTATTTATAAAGTTATAAAACATGTTGAAGGACACAAAAGAACACCTGCAAATTGAAGAGGAATGAAATTATGGCTGCAAAGAGAATATTGTAAAAATGTAAGTACCCTTCCAAATCTCTTGACTTTAATGTACTTCCACTCATATTTTACATGTTAATTATAGTTGAAGGAATTCCGAAAGCATTTTAAAATGTTATGTGGAAAGGTAAAGGACACAAATGTTGAAACAAATTTGATAACACAAAACAAGTAGGGAATACACACTCTAATAGACATTCTAACAGACTATTAAAAGCTATTGTGATTTACTATGCCATTGACTGTATAAATAAACCAGTGGAAAAAAGTAGGGACTATCATTGAGGTAGGGGAACTTTGTGAATGCTAGGGCTATGAAAATGACAGAGGCAAGGACAGCCTACCCAATAAGTGGAAGGTTTATATGGTCACAAAATACTAGTATCTGTTGGGAGCTGGTGGCTCACGCTTGTAATCCCAGCTCCTCAGGAGGCTGAGATCTGAGGATCACAGTTCAAAGCCATGCCAGGCAGTAAATTCCCTGCGACTCTTATCTCCAATAAACCGCTCAGAAAACCAGAAGCAGCGCTGTGGCTTAAGTGGTAGAGCTGTGGTTTAAGTGGTAGAGCGCTAGCCTTGAGCTGAAGAGCTGAGGGACAGCCCCCAGGTCTAGAGTTGAAGCCCCACAACTGACAAAAAATAAAAAATAAAAATATTAATATCTATCTTATACACAAAAATAAAATATATGAAGGTAAGAATAGAAAAAAGTGATGTATTAAAACCAATGAAAATGATGTAGAACAACATGTTAATTTAAAAATAGATGAAGATGAGGCTGGGAAGGTGGCTCAGTGGTAGTGCTTTCTTGCATGCATACGGCCCTGGGTTTGATTCCTCAGCAACACATAAACAGAAAAAGCCAGAAGTGGTGCTGTGGCTTAAGTGGTAGAGCACTCACCTTGAGCTGAAGAGCTGGGGGACAGTGGCCAGGCCCAGAGTTCAAGCCCCAGGACTGGCCAAAAAAAAAAAAAAGATGAAGATGTTACAGTTTTCCTGGTGCACTGGCCTCAGAAGCACCACAGGTACACAGAAATATTACCACTGCATTCATGGAAGCATGGTGTGTGCTGCCCTAACTTGAATCTAACAGATTTCATCAATAGAGGATCATAGATCAATAAATATAATGTACTAATTTATAGATTACCAGGACTGTTAAAATACACAAATACAGAATATACAATAAATCACGGCATATTTGTGTAAAATAATAAAACAGTACAAAGAATGATACTGTGTATTTATTACAGATCCATATATGATACTAGTCTTTTGGGTGTGGAAACATTTGGTGCGAGTTACCTTGATATGTAATACTTTTTCATTAAAGAGCCAATATGACAGTAGTAACAAGTATGGTTGTCAAAATTAATTATATGGAGTTTTAAAAAGTTTCTTTCTTAGCAGGACGCTGGCGGCTCACGCCTGTAATCCTAACTGAAGGCTGGGATCTGAGGATTGGGGTTTGAAACCATCCCTGGGAGGAAAGTTCTTAGACTCTTACCTCCAATTAGACACACACACACACACACACACACAAACCAAAAAAGTGGAGCTCTGACTCAAGTGGCAGAGCTCTAGACTTGAGCACAAAAGCTGAGGGACAGGGCTGGGAAGGTGGCTCAGTGGTAGAGCGCTTGCCTTGCATGCCTGAGGC
>NW_012267308.1:4504823-4526960 GCF_000151885.1 Dipodomys ordii
GGACAGCGCCCAGGCCCAGAGTTCAGGCCCCAAGACCGGACCCAAAAAAGAAAAAAAAAAAAGAAGAAAACAAAATGGTGGGTACAATTCCAGTCATTCCAATAACCAAGGCTGTAAGTCAGAAGGCAAAGTCTTTCCAAATCTTCCCGTCAAAGAAGCAAGTTAGTGAGATAGCAATTACAGTCTCTATATGCAAAGTAATAAGTCTCAGAGTAAAAACCACCTTCCAAATTTCTTACTTCGCACACCCCAAAATCAAACCACCTTTCAAGTTTTCTGGCTCTTTCTGAGTTTCACTATTATCTACAAAATTCCAATAACCTGGTGTTTAATTCACTAATTTACTTCAAATCTTTAGCTCTGGAATTTTCCCTTTAATGACTAACCTGGAGTTTCTACAAGAAGATTTTGTCTTTCATGTTTGTCCTTATTCTTACTTAGCAAATTTCAGTGCCAAGCCACAATTTGTCCCATTCCTAGGGTCTGTACCTATATGTTTCTTAGGTTATCTGAGACTTGTTCTTCCCAGTTAAATTTCATTCTTTCTTGGTCTAATTAATACTCTATTTGTTTAATTTAACCTGATTCTAACAGGTGGTTTAAAGCCAACCCTGTCAGAAAAATATGTTAGACTTTCTCTAATTAGCAAACAAAAAATTGAAAGTAGAGCTACAGCACAAGTAGTGCCAGCCTTGTGCACAAAGAAGCTAAGGGAGGAGGCTGGGAAGGTGGCTTAGTGGTAGAGTGCTTGCCTTGCATGCATGAGGCCTTGGGTTCAATTTCCTCAGCACCATATAAGCAGAAAAAGCTGGAAGTGGTGCTGTGGCTCAAGTGGTAGAGTGATAGCCTTGAGCTGAAGAGCTGAGGGACAGCATTCAGGCCCCATGACCCCTTCCCCCCCCCCAAAAAAAGCAAAAGGTCAACATCCAGATCCTAAGTTCAAGGCCCAGTGCCAGTGTGGACCACACACACACACACATACACACACACACACACACACACACACATTCAAGTGAGCTCTAATGTGAAGATTTTTTTTTTCCAGTCCTGGTCTTAAACTCAGGATTTGGGCTCTGTCCCTGAGCCTCTGTGTTCAAGGCTAGTGCTCTATAACTTGAGCCACACCACTCACGGCTTTTTGTTGTTGTTGGAGAGAAGAGTCTCATGGACTTTCCTGCCTGGGATGGCTTTGAACTACAATCCTCAGATCTCAGCCTCCCAAGTAGCTAGGATTACAGGCTTGAGCTACCAGGACACGGTTGTGAAGGTCATTTTCTTTTTGATGGCTGCAACTACAAAAATCAGAAAACAGAAGTTACAAAACAAATATAAAACAAGATGCAGTCTTTCCCAGACTTAGGCATATGTCTAGTTAGCCTGAATTTTTTTTTTTTTTTGGCAGTTGTGGGGCCTTAACTCTGGGCCTGGGAGCGCTAGTGCTCTACTACTTGAGCCACAGAGCCACTTCCAGCTTTTTCTTTTTGCTTATGTGGGGCTGAGGAATCGAACCCAGGGCCTCATGCATGCAAGGCAGCACTCTACCACTGAGCCACCTTCCCAGCCCTAGCCTGAACTTTTTACTAAAATATTTTGTTAACAAAAAAGCTATTTGATTTTATATTCCTTGAAAATATAAATCCTTGTCTTCTCCATGCCTCAATTCTTTGCCAAGCATGGTGTTCACACCTGTAATCACAACACTTTGAAGGCTGAGGCATGAGGATTTCAAGTTTAAGATTAACTGGCATTAAAGCGAAAGCCTTGTTGAAAACAAAAAAGAAATTTCTTTGGAAGGTAGCTAACTTAATGACTGTATGGGAAACACAGAGGATGTACCTGGAAAATTGTTTTAATGTCAAAGTATAAGAATACTTGTAGCCGGGCACTGGTGGCTCACACCTGTAACTCTAGCTAGAGGCTAAGATCTGAGGTTCACGGTTTAAAGCCAGCCAGGGCAGGAAAGTTTGTGCGACTCATCTCCAATAAACTATTCAGAAAACTGGAACTGACGCTGTGGCTTAAGAGGTAGAGCACTAGCCTTGAGCTGAAGAGCTCAGGGACAGTGCTTAGGCCCAAAATTCAAGCCCCAGGACTGACAAAAATAAATACATTATACTATACATATAAATATATATGAATATGCACAATATTAGTTTCTTTTTCATTACCTGTACAGTCTCTTTTCTACATATTTATTGTCTGTCTTCCTTATTAGAAATCCTTCTGTGAGCTGGGCCCTGCTGCCTCATGCCTGTAATCCTAAATCCTAAATACTCAGAAAGCTGAGATCTGAAGACTATGGTTCAAAGTCAGCTCAGGCACAAAAGACCTGTGAGACTCTTATCTCCAAAGAACCACCAGAAAATCAGAAGTAATGCTGTGGCTCAAAGTGGGCGAGCATTGCCTTGAGTGAAAAAGCTCAGGGACAGTGTTCGGGCACTCAACTGAAAAAAGAAAAAAAAATGTGTGAAGGCAGAGAATTTCCTCATTAGGTCACTATTGTCTATCCATTTCTTCAATTATAACAAAGCCTGGAACTCAGTAGTAATTGACTCAAAAATGTTAGAAGATATTCATGTCCTCTGCAGATGCACACATACTCAAATGAGCACATATATCTAGCTGGCCCTAATGACAATCAGATACAAATAAACTATGAATTTCCAATAATGCTATGAGATTAGGTCAACATATCACTTGATATTTGATGGAATGTTTGCAGATAAAATTTGGCATCTTGGGAGAAATATCTAATTGCAAAAAAACATACACACTAAAGATATGGTTTAAAAAATATTTTTAATCACCATGTCAAGTGAAGCTTAATTGTAAAAACTGGCTAGGTGCCAGTGGCTCACACCTATAATCCTAGTGACTCAGGGGTCTGAGATCTGAGGATCATGGATCAATGCCAACCCAAGCAGGAAAGTCTGTGAGACTCTTATCTCAAATGAACCACCAGAAACCCAGAAGTGGTGCTGGGGCTTGAAGGGCTAGAGCACTAGCCTTGAGCTGAAGAGTTCAGGGACAGTGCCCAGGGCCTGGGTTGAAGCTCCATGACTGTCAAAAAACAAAATCGTAAAAACTGAATCAACCAAGCTCGTGCTCTACCACTTGAACCATATCTCTACTTTTGTCTCTTTGGTACTTAATTTGAAATAAAAGTCTTATGTACTTTCATGCACAGGCTGGCATCAAATCACAATCCCCAGGTCTCAGCTTCGTGAGTGCCTGGGATCATAGGTATGAATCATTAGCACCTGGCTTAATTTTTAACAAATACAGTAACAATTTTCTCAGCTTCCTGTATGCTGTGTACTTAGCTTTTCCATACTTGTTATATCATAAATACTTCTTCCCTATAAAAGACGAAGGCTTTCTCACATAAATAGTAAACATGAGGCATGTAAGTAGGTATTCTAGTTGCAAGAAGCAAAACTGTAATTCAAATTAAATGAAAACAGGGAAATTTATTGTATCACAAAAAAGTGCAAGAATGGTATAGACACTATGCATGGCTGGATCCAGATCAAAGAAACAATGCTAGTTTATGTTTCATCTCCATTTTCCTGTTTTATTTCTCCTTAGAAAAGCTTTTTCCACATGGTGTGGGCTAAAAGGCTACTTACTGATGAGTATTTAACCCCAAAACTCCTCATAACTTGCAATTCCTCAAATAAAAATGAGCAAGTTCTCTTTTAATACTTCCAAAGAGCTCTGTTTAGAGGGCTAGATGGCAATCTTTCGTGGGTGTGTCTGTGTATGTGTGTATGTGTGTGTGCATTGTCATCAGTTGTGGGTCCTGGACTCTGGGCCTGGGCACTGTCCTTGAGCTCTTCCACTCAAGGCTAGCGCTCCACCACTTGAGCCACAGTGCCACTTCTGGTTTTCTAGTGGTTAGTTGGAGATAAATCTCCCAGACTAGGATTACAGGTGTGAACCACTGATGCTGGCTAGCAATCTCTTATTAACCACTAGTTTGGGAGACAATAACTACTTTGTGCCTTATGGTTTATGATGGACTATATAACACACCACAAGTATCAGGTATCTACTAACTCAGGCCATGTGAAATAATCACCATAAACTGAAGGCTTTTCTGCATGTACTGTCTTCATGAAATTATTAACCAAATAATTCACAGATAATTATAAAGACTGAATGGTGACCATTTTGTTTCCCATAGTTATTACAGTCAGAGGATTTCTCTGTTATGAATTTTCTGATGGTGTCTAAGGGCTGAGGCACAGCTAAATGTATTTCCACATTCATTACATTCATAGGGTTTCTCTCCTGTATGAATTCTCTGGTGTTGGCTAAAGTATGAGCCACAACTGAAGGCCTTCCCACATCTGTTACATTCATAGGATTTCTCTCCTGCATGACTTCTCTTATGGTAAATCAAAACTAAAGCATCACTGAAGGCTTTCCCACATTTACTACATTCAAACAGCTTCTCTCTCTCTTTTTGTTTTTTGGTCGCTCATGGGGCTTGAACTCTGGGCTTAGGTGCTGTCCCTGTGCTCTTCAGCTCAAGGCGAGTGCTCTACCGCTTGAGCCACAGTGCCACTTCTGGTTTTCTACTGGTTTATTGCAGATAAGAGTCTCAAGGACTTTCCTGTCTGGGCTGGCTTTGGACCTCGGATCTCAGCCTCCTGATTAGCTAAGATTACAGGCGTGAGCCACTGGTGCCCAGCTTCTCCAGAATGAATTCTATGACGTCAATTAAGTTGGGAATCTGTCCTAAAAAACTTCCCACATTTGATGCACTTATAAGGCTTTTCCCCTGTATGAATTCTCTGATGTTGATTAAAATGTGAGCAATATCCAAAAGTCTTCCCACACGCGTTACATTTGAAAGGTTGTTCTCCTGTGTGAATTCTTCGATGAAGAGGAAGTACTATGTGTCTACTGAAGGCCTTCCCACACTGATTACATTCATAGGGTTTCTCTCCAGTGTGAATCTTCTGATGCTGATTAAGGTGTGCTCTGTCTAAAGGCTTTGTTACACTCCTTACATTCATACGGTTTCTCTCTTGTGTGAATTCTTTGATGTTCAACAAGGAAGGCATAACGGCTGAAGGCCTTCCTACATACACTGCATGCAAATGGTTTCACTCTGGTATGGATTCTCTGATGTTGGGCAAGGTGTATGCTCTGTCTGAAGGCTTTGTTACATTCCTTACATTCATATGGTTTCTCTCCAATATATGTCCTCTGATGTTCGCTGAGAAAGAGGTCATGGCTAACGGCTTTTCCACAATCATTGCATGCATTTGTTTTCTTGGCACCAAGAATCCTCTGAGGTTGAGTTAAGAATGAGTAACAGAGCCAGGCGCCGGTGGCTCACGCCTGTAATCGTAGCTACTCAGGAGGCTGCGATCTGAGGATCGCCGTTCAAAGCCAGCCCGGGCAGGAAAGTCCAAGAGACTCTTTATGTCCAATAAACCACTAGAAAACTGGAAGTGGCGCTGTGGCTCAAGTGGTAGAACGCTCGCCTTGAGCTGAAGAGCTGAGGGACAGCGCCCAAGCCCAGAGTTCAACCCCATGACCGACAAAAAAAAAAAAAAAAAGAATGAGTAAAGGTAAAAGCATTACCATATTCATCATATTCATGGGGTAATTTACCAAAATGAATAGTCGGGTAGTGAACAAGAGTGGAGACTGAAAAGATTTGAACATTCTTTACTCTCATAATGTTTCTCACCAGCAGGACTTCTAGTATCTTTACTAAAGTGTGTAATCTGGTTGAATCCTTCACATTCATTACATATCAATGAGTCCTTCCTTGCATGAAGTCTTTCACATTCTACCACAACTGAACTTGGGGAGAAGATTTTATCACAAATATCAAATGTATGTACCTGTTTTACTGTGGGAACTTTCTGTTGTGTTAAAAATACTAACTTCAGAGGGATGTTTCTCCAAGAAGTGTTAAGTTCACTGTCTCCTTTCCCAGTATGGATGTCCTTAAGAGTTGTCACTTGCCTAAAAGACCTCCCCTGATTTCTGAGGTTGCTCAAATTCACCTTCACATTTCTAGGCTTCTCTGAATCTGGAATATTCAAGAACATGACTTGTAAGCCTTTCAATTACCATCTTCAGAGACATTTCTTCATCAGTTAACCATTTTGAAGACAATTTGTTGATTGCACACCGTCTCCCAGTCTGAAAATATAAAAAAGACAGGCAAAGAAGATTACTATTCAATGTGTAGGTAGGTAGAGAATATTATATGTATTATATATAATAATTTTATTTTGGTCAGTCATAGAGCTTGAACTCAGGGCTTGGGAGCTGTCCCTGAGCTCTTTTGCTCAAGGCTAACACTCTACCACTTTGAGTCATAGCTCCACTTACAGTTTTCTAGTGGATAACTGGAGATAAGAATCTCGTAGATTTTTCCTGCCCAGGCTGGCTTTGAATCATGATCCTTAGATCTCAGCCTCCTGAGTAGCTAGGATTATAAGCGTGAGTCACCAGTGCCCAGCTTAGAGAATATATTTTTATAGAAATGGGGAGGAAAAAAACCCGAGGTGAAAGTGAGGTTTCTAGGAAGCACATGCTAAACATATCTCAGTTGTTACCTGAAACCCAGAAATGACTCCTTGTGCTCAGTTGGGTAGACACATTACAACTGCTTTGTTAAGACACTCATGGCATGAGCCACCAATGCCTGGCAGAACCAACCTTTTAATCATCAGGCATGACAGAACATTAATGGAAGGATCGGAAAATGCAACAGTGCTTGTATGGAGGATGAGGACTATGAAGCCTCTTCCTGAGCAGTGGATCTCAAGGAGCTACCACTAACTTGAAATGCACATTCCCAGGCCCCAGCCCAGCCTAGTACTATATCAAAACCTACAGTGGCTCTGAAAACTTTATCTGATTTTAATAAACCAGACTACTAGGCCCACTCCAGAGTTTCTGGGTTTGTAGGTCTAGAGTGGGGTCCTATAATATGAATTTTAACAAACTCCCAGGACACTAATGTTGCTTTTCTTTTCTTTTTCTTTTTGGTCAGTCATGGGCTGGGTACTGTCCCTGAGCTCTTTAGCTTAAGGCTAGTGCTCTACCTCTTGAGCCACAGTGCCATTTCCAGCCTTGTCTGATTATGTGATGCTGAGGAATAGAACTCAGGGGCTCATGCATGCGAGTCAAGCACTCTACTGCTGAGCCACCTTCCCAGTCCCTAATGTTGCTTTTACACACCACCATTCTTCAACAAAGGGAACCACTCATTTCAAACTCACAAAACTTTCAGTTCCCTTTGTAGGAAAAGGAAGTAGAAACTCAGCTAATCACTGTCAATGTGTCCCAACTATTCCCAAAGGAAGCATAAAAACACTTCAGAAGAGTTTCAAGTGATATCCTTACCAAGCCATACTAAGTTCCTGTAATTCTCCAACATAACTTCTTTGTATAAATCCTTCTGAGATTGGTCTAGGCATTCCCATTCCTCTTGGGAAAAGTCTAGTGCCACATCTCTGAAGGTCACCAAACCCTAAAAGTAAAAATTAAAACTTTTTAAAAAGGTCATGTTCACAGAGTGCTTAGACGCCCCTATGGCCTCTAAAGTCCTGAAATATTAGGTGAAATTTGTGAAAACACTAATTTACCTGGGACATCTCTTTACAAAGTCCAACAGCCATTCCTTCCTTCAGTTTCCTTTTTTGGTGGTGAACAAAATCCTGACAAGGAAGAGATGAGGTAGAAATGATAACTTAGTTCTATGTTGTTGATATTAGAAGCCTGAGAGAACGATTGCCCCTTTACCATTCCTATATCTATCTTCCTCCCTGTCCTCTTAGTGTGTGTGTGTGTGTGTGTGTGTGTAGGTGTATGTGTGTGTTCATGCACATGAATGTGTGTACATGCGCATCAATAGTGGGTATAAACCCTCTCTTACTTGGCTTTTCCCTCAATGCTGGTGCTCTAACACTTGAGCCAGATCTCCACTTCTGGGTTTTTGCTGCTTAATGGGAGATGAGTTGCATGGCATTCCTTTTTTTTTTGGAGGGTCCAGTCGTGGGGCCTGAACTCTGGGCCTGGGCGCTGTCCCTCAGCTCTTCAGCTCAAGGCTAGCACTCTACCACTTGAGCCACAGTGCCACTTCCAGCTTTTTTCTTTTTGTGTATGTGGTGCTGAGGAATCGAACCCAGAGCCTCAGGCATGCAAGGCAAGCGCTCTACCACTGAGCCACCTTCCCAGCCCTGCATGGGCATTCCTAACTGGGCTAGTTTGAACTGGGATCCTCAGATTCCTCCCCCCCCCCCCCCGCCACACACACACCTAAATGTAAGAAATTAGAGGCGAGCAACTGATACAGGCTCAAGGGACAGGAATGGAGGCAGCAGCAATTAACAGATGTAGGCAGAATACAAACTGAGTTTTAGGGGCAGTCAACATGGGTCACATGACCTG
Source organism: Dipodomys ordii (assembly GCF_000151885.1). Taxonomy (NCBI): domain Eukaryota; kingdom Metazoa; phylum Chordata; class Mammalia; order Rodentia; family Heteromyidae; genus Dipodomys; species Dipodomys ordii. Next base: position 4,513,251 of record NW_012267308.1, read on the forward strand.
GACTGTGGTAATTCGGGGTTGGGAAGAGAGTCAATTCCAAGGAGGGGTGTTAGGTGGGACACAGGAATTGGAGAGTCACATTCCAAGAGGACTGTCACAACTGGGGCAGGAATTTGTACCTTACACATGGAAAACAGATTTTGTAAACAGGAGGGTTCATAGGGAGGGGACTTAATTGGCCAGATGATTCCAGACCTTAGACTAAATAGCTATGGTTACCAGCACCTAGCTACATATCTATTTTTTTTTTTTTTGGGTCCGGTCGTGGGGCCGGAACTCTGGGCCTGGGCACTGTCCCTTAGCTCTTCAGCTCAAGGCTAGCGCTCTACCACTTGAGCCACAGCGCCACTTCCAGCTTTTTTCTTTTTTCTTATGTGGTGCTGGGGAATCAAACCCAGGGCCTCAGGCATGCAAGACAAGCACTCTACCACTGAGCCACCATCCCAGCCCTAGCTACATATCTAATACAGGCCAGACTTACTCCAAGTTTTGAAAATAGACCTGCAAGTTTTACCTTTATTAAGGACACAGAGCCTGAACTCAACAGAAACAGAAGTCTATTCTGTGGCCACCAAGGCAGTTGATGATTTGGTCCTGGCTTTTGCTTTTCTTTTTCCGTCCATGTGGAGCTTGAATTCAGGGTCTGGGTGCTGAGCTCTTTTGCTCAAGGCTAGAGCTCTACTACTTTAAGCCCCAACTCCACTTCTTGGTTTTAAGTGTTAATTGGAGATAATAGTCTCACGGAGATTTTTCTGCTGGGGCTGGCTTTGAATCGTGATCCTCAGATCTCAGCCTCCTGAGTAGTTAGGATTACAGGCATGAGCCACTGGCGCCTAGCTTGGCCCTGGCTTTCTGCTTTCTACACATCTAACCTCATTTCCCACCTTTCTCTCTTTTCCATATTCCACAGTTTTCTTTGCCTCAAACACTATGTAGTCTTCCTGGTGGCTGTTGTTTTTGCTTTTCCTTCTACCTGGGACAACCTCCAGGGTTGCCAGGGAGAATTAACCACTTTTTGCTGGTTAATTGGTCTATGAGATAAGCATCTCACAGACTTTCCTGACAAGGCTGGCTTGGAACCAGCTACTGGGCCTCCTGAGTAGCTAGGATTACAGACACCAGTGCACAGCTTGGTACTATGATTTTTTTTATTTTTGGTATTATCATTTTTTAACTGTAAACGGAGACCAATTTTAATATTTCTGTGTTTAGAGAGCAAGATGCTCCACATACAAATGTTTACTGAACCACACACTTAAACAAATAGCAAAAGTAACACCCATCATCCTGCATGACACCATATTAGCACCCATAGGTGGTCACCTACAACACTCACACAGTGATATACAACACAAGATAATACTTCTCACAATTGCACACACAAATTTATACCCAGAGAAATAGATAATCATGGTTACACAATCACAACTGTTGTCACACTCATTCGAATACAGTTGTGTCCACAGCGACTGGTAATCAGTCACACACATACTGAGGACATACGTGTGACTGATTCACATGTATGAGTCTGACACCTTTCAGTTAAACTCAGTCACACAGTTAGCTCCACCGAGATCAGTTATTTTCCATCCCAAAACTGCTGGACACAGTCACACATTAACACAGCGACACACACACACACACACACACACACACACACACACGGTGTTTCCAGTCGTATCTGCCAGATTTCCACATTCATCTCTGTCCCGTCCATCCTGATACCAGCGGGAACCTCTTGATCCCGACCCGGGCCAGGCCTACGTCACCTCACAGCGCTATGGAAACGGTCCAGGCCGCTCAAAATAGTGGTCATAACCCAAAATCCTACGCGGAGAGGGGCGGAGCGCTGATGGACCCGTCAGGATCTAAGGAATGGCCTTAGCCTTCTGAGTCCCAGAGGGCATTGCGCAGCTGCGCTCGCTCCATACTGAACTACATTTCCCAGACAGCACTGCGGTACTCCCCCCCACTGTGCGCTTGCGCTCCTGGCGGTAGGCTTCTGTTCAAGAAACCATGAAGTTCAAGCCCCACGACCAACCAAAAACAAACAAAAACAAGAAACTATGTAATTTCGGCGCGACTTCAAGAAGCTCTGCTAAGGCCCACTGTGATTGAAATCTTGGGTATGGTGATCTGTGCGTAGAGGTTGCTGTACACCTTCTGTACTTGTGTATCAGAAGGGCGACAATTCTGTCAGAGAACCGGGATAGTGAAATCACACAAGTGCAGGTCGTTGTGTGACACGCTGGTGTTTCACCCAGACTGTGAAAGTGATTGTGTGAGACTGGCTGATGGAGGGGTTGGCCATTTCGAATATTCTGTTCCAGTCCAAGATGTCACGGTTGTTTACTTGCAAACAATTGCCATGCCTCTCTAGTTTCTGGGCTTCCCTTTGGGGTTGAAACGGAGAACATTTTTGGGAAGGTTAGGGCTATACCACTTGAGCCATTGGAGATAAAATTGCGGGGCTGGTCTAGAACCTTCACCTTCAGATCTCAGCCTCCTGAATAGCTAGGATTACAGGCATGAGCCACCGGCAATTAGATTTCATTTTTCTAAGGTTACTCAAAGTAATTTGGTAGCCCATTCCTCCGGTGTTCTACTATTACAACCTTTTCACCTTGCAATTTTTCTTATCACCTTGCAATTTTTCTTATAGCTCACCTATAAGAAAACTGGGCTGGGAAGGTAGCTCAGCGGTAGAGTGCTTGCCTGCGTGCATGAGGCCCTGGGTTAGATTCCTCAGCACCACATAAGCAGAAAAAGCCGGAAGTGGTACTGTAGTTGAAGAACTGAGGGGCATTGCCCAGGCCCAGAGTTCAGGCCCCACAACCACCACCACCAACAACCAAAAAAAAAAAAAAAAACTTAAATTACCTATAGTCAGCAGGGCAAAAATGTCGGCCTTTCAAAAATGTGGAAGATGCACCTGGGTCAATATGTAACAAATTGGGGTGTGTGGAAAGAAAAGTTCTTGGAAGATTATATGCTCTAGACCCCTGTGGCAGAGAGCCCTGCAGCTCAGACCAGAGAGAGCTGGACAGAGAAATATGGCTGCTGAGTGGTATCCCACCTGGCTGGACCAAAGGAAAAGTATTTCTCCCCATTCCTCCGAACATTGCCATATTGATTTGGTATTTCTTGATTTTTTGTTTTGTTTTTTGTTGGTCCTGGAGCTTGAACTCTGGCCCTGGGTGCTGTCTCTCAGTTCTTCAGCTCAAGGCTAGCGCTCTACTACTTGAGCCACATGCCACTTCCAGCTTTTTGTTTACAGGTACTGAGGAATAAAATCCAGGGTTTCATGCATACTAGGCAAGCACACTACCATTAAGCCACATTCCCAACCCTCCCTTTTAACATTTAAACACTGAGATCTTATTCTGAAATTACCACACTAGTTCGAAATCCTGCTTCCTTACATTCTAAATGGAAATATTTAGGATATAGCTGGGCTTCTTTTTTTTTTTCTATATAGTGCTAAAGGTTTATTCTAAATAATTTTATCTGAGCAAAGACTTCTTTTTGGTCATGGGGCTTAAACTCTGGGCCTGGGTGCTGTCCCTCAGCTCTTCAGCTCAAGGCCAGTACTTTACCAGTTGAGCCACAGCGCCACTTCCAGTTTTCTGGTGGTTTACTGCAGGTAAGTCTCAAGAAGTTTCTTGCCCAGGCTGGTTCTGAACCACAATCCTCAGATCTCAGCCTCCTGAGTAGCTAGAATTACAGGCATGAGCCACCAGCGCCCAGCTAAAGACTTTATTTTTAGTTTGTATACATTCCTGACTTTTATTGCCCAAATAAAGTCCAGATTCATTTAGTGAAATTTCACTTAGAGAACTCAGCATCTTAAGTTAATTTGTGAGATGCTACCCCTAACAAAAAGAAAATATTCTCAACCAGAAAACTGGTACATTTTACAACAGTTGGCAAGTCTTAAATCCACGAGTCACTTAAGGGATACTAGATGCTAATTCAAAGAAGAGAAAAAAATTTCATTTCCTACTTCTGTATATTTTCTTCATTGTAGTATCATGTATTATATAAATACCTCAGTTGACAAATAAATATCTTTGTGTGAACTAACCTGGAGCCAGAGGAAGTCTTAGGAAGCAGGCAAGGGCAGGATATTTAAAAATTGGACACTTCTTCCCCAAACCTACAGCTAGAATATCTGCATCAAACAATAAAATCTTGGGTCCCTGTAGGTCTGTCTGTGTAAATTCATCATTCCCCAAACTCTCCAAGGCTGACCAGGCTAAAGAACAAAGATGAAATCTGTCACAGTGCCTGCTAGGGCTCTTGTTCTCAGCTGCAAGGCAAGACAGCCAATCGAAGACAAGCTGTAGTATTGTATCGTTTTTGTAATACTGAAGGTAGTTTGCGGAAAGAGTATTCATGTGATTTGAGAAAATGATCTGGGAAATCTCCATTCCCTAATTTCAACCTGTTTAAAAGTCCTCCATAAAACACCATCTCCAGGATAGAAGGCCAGGGCTCATTGAACATGGGTAGAAAGTTTCCTTCAGGTGACAGCCATATAAGTCTTATCCAGATAGTGTAAGACACACCACAATCCTAATGGCTATTACTAAAACCATTGCCCTGTGTGTGTGTTTTGGTATCTGATGCTGACTCCCCACTGTAATTTTGATTCTTTGCTATATTCCTTGCACACAGATGGTATCTATATTGTGTGTCCTTTGATGCCTGAGGAGATTCGATTTCCTACTGAAGGCCCGAGCACATTTCCTGCAAATATAAGGCTTCTCTCCCGAGTGTGTCCTCTGGTGTCTAAGGAGGTGTGACTGCCGGCTAAAGCCTTGCCCACACTCCCTACACATGTGCACCTTGTTCCCCGAGTGTGCCCTCTCGTGTTTAATGAGAGTGAGCTTATCACAAAAGCCTTGCCCACACTCCCTGCACACCGAGTCACCTGAGTGTGCCCTCTTGTGTCGAAATAGGTTAGGCTTTTGCCGAAATCTTTGACCACACTCCCTGCACATGAAAGGCTTTTCCCCCGAATGTATCCTCTGGTGTGTGTGGAGGGTCAATTTATCATTAAAGCTTCGCTTACACTCCCGGCATACAAATAGCTTCTCCCCTGAGTGTTTCTTCTGGTGTGTGACAAGTGAGGATTTCCGAGTAAAGCTGCGTCCACACTCTGTGCACCCAAAGGGCTTCTCCCCAGCATGTGCCTTCTGGTGCTTAGAGAGGTTGGATTTCAGGCTGAAGCTCTGGCCACACTCTAGACACACGTAAGGCTTGACCCCGGAGTGAGTCCTCTGGTGTGTGAGGAGGTTGGACTTCCAGCTAAAGCCACGCCCACATTCAGTGCATATGTAAGGTTTCTCTCCTGTATGTGTCCTCAAGTGTCTGACAAGGTGTGACTTTTGGCTAAACCTTTGCTGGCACTCTCTGCAGACAAAAGGCTTCTCTCCTGAATGTGTCCTTTTATGTCGGATGAGATGTGAATGCTGACGAAAGCCACTCCCACATTCCTTGCACACATATGGCTTTTCCCCGGTGTGTGACCTCTGGTGGGTGATGAGGTTGGATTTCAGACTGAAGCTCTGTCCACATTCTTGGCACATGTAAGGCTTGACCCCTGAGTGTATCCGCTGATGTGTGAAGAGGTTTGATTTCCAAGTAAAGCCTCGGCCACAATCCTTGCACACGAAAGGTTTTTCCCCAGAGTGCATCCTCTGGTGTGTGATGAGGTTTGATTTCCAGGTAAAGCCTCGCCCACATTCTTGGCACAAAAAAGGCTTGTCCCCAACATGTGTCTTTGGGTTTTTCATGAGGACTGGCAGTCTACTAAGGCTCTGGCCCCACTTGGTACCTATGAACGATGTCTCTCTTGGGTGTGTCTTCTGGAGGCTAGGTAGATTAGACTCCTTCATGAATCTTGGCCCAAGCTTTTCATATTTGAGCACTCCAAACTGTGAGACAGTTAAACCATGAAATAATTTGGTGGCCGTTTCCTCAAGGTCCACCTTCAGTTCTAGACTGGAACTTGTATCCATCATCGGGCCATCTTCCTTGGGCCTTACTAGATATTCTTCAGGTAGAGTGGAGATGGGCTTTGAAGAGTCACTTCTGCTGAGGCTCCCAAACAGGAGCCTGGACTCTTGTTCTTGCTCTTGAGTTTCTGCTTTGTTTCTCAAGCCATCTTGATCAAAGAATTGTTCCTGCCATTGTTTCAGATCTTCTAGATAATGTTTCCATGGAAAGCAGTGAGTTCCTGCACATAGACTTGGGAAGAGCTGAGAGAGAGGACTCTGCCACATATGTTGGCTGAGGGCTTGTTGACTGGAGAATAGGAGAGGGCAGGAAGTACAACGCTGAGTTTCTGGCATTGATCCTGCTGAAGAAAGAACAGTTTTTAGATGTTGAAGTTGCTGAGGCTATTTTGCCATGTCCATAGGTCACAATATGTTTATGCTACAGGCTGTTTCTCACAGACACTCCTCACAACACTGTACTTTCGGGGCTGGGGGTTTAGCTCAGTGGAAGAGTGCCTGCCTGGCGAGCACAAGGCCCTGAGTTCAGTCCACAGCTCTAGGAAAAAAAAAGACTGTACTTTCACTTGTGCATTTCACTTTCTATTGCAGGAGATGGCACACACACAAAAGGAAAACAATAATGTAATAGGACTAGCCCTGAGCAAAAGAGCTTAGGAACAGCCCAGGTCCTCAGTTTAAGCAACATGACTAACAAAAAAAAAAAAAAAAAGTTAGCTGGGCACCTGTAATCAATCTATTCAGGAGGCTGAGCTCTGAGGAATGCAGTTCAAAGACAGCTCAGGCAGCAAAGTCTTGAGACACTTATCCAATTAACCATTAGAAAACCAGAAGTGGCGCTATGGCTCAAAGTGGCAGAGTGCTAGCCTTGATGGAAAATGCCCAGGGAAAGGCTGGGCACTGGTGGCTCATGCCTGTAATCCCAGCTACTTAGGAGGCTGAGATCTGAGGATGGTGGTTCAAAGCCAGCCTGGTCAGGAAAGTTCCCTAAGACTCATCTCCAATTAACCACCAGAAAACTGGAAATGGCACTGTGGCTAAAGTGGTAGAGCACTTGCCTTGAGCTGAAAAGCTAAAAGTCAGTGCTCAGGCCCAGAGTTCAAGCCCCATGATGGACAAAAAAAAAAAAAAGTTAGGTGCCAGTAACTCATGCCTATAACACTAGCTACTCAGGAGGCTGAGACCTGAGAACCACCATTTAAAGCCAGCTCAGGGAGAAAAGTCTGTGAGACACTTATCTCCATTTACCCACCAAAAAGTTGAAATGAGGTTTCTTAGTGGAAGGGATAAGCAAATAAGGGAAGTCTGCCCTTCAACTGAAAATGGTATTCTCCAAGGTCATGGTAAAAACCTTACCAGTAGTATAGAAAACCTGAAGGAGCCTGGAGCTGGTGGCTCACACCTGTAATCCTAGCTACTCAGGAGGCTGAGATCTCAGGATCTCAGTTCAAAGCCATCCCAGGCAGGAAAGTCCGTGAGCCTTTTATCTCCAGTAAACCACTAGAAAACCGGAAGTGGCGCTGTGGCTTAAGCTGTAGAGCATTCGCCTTAAGCTGAAGAGCGCAGGGACAGCGCCAGAGTTCAAGCCCCACAACCAACCAAAAAAAGAAAACCTGAAGAGCTTCTCCTAGATCCTCAAGAGTTGGAGCATCCTGCCCTCCTTGCAGAATTGTACACTGTCCCATCTACGTGTGCTCACTCACCTGGACAGCTCTCTGGGGAATATTTTCTGTCTCCTCTCCCAGGCTCTTCTACTTGCTCCATGTTACTAATGAGTTTTGACTTAGAGAGTAGAATTTCTGTTCAGAGGTTAAAAAACAAGAAACTTCATTATATGCTCAAGGGATTATTCTAGAACTCAGAGCTAAAATGGCAGGGAAACTCAGAGATTATAATAGACCTATGAAGACTATTAAAAGTGTATTAAAGACTAAAAAAAAAAAAAAAGACCCATGAATATTGAGCTTTCCAAAGTAGGATTGGGGAAGGAAAGATGACTCAAACCAGAAATAGGTGATATTAAGCCAGTGCCAGTGGTTCACGACTGTAATGTTAGCTACTCAGAAGGCTGAGATCTGAGGATCATGGTTCAAAGCCAGTAGTAACAGGAAAGCCCCCAAGATTCTTCAATTAACCCCCTAAAACAGCTGGAAGTAGAGCTGTGGCTTCAGTGGTAGAGCACCAGCCTTGAGCATAAAAAACTCGGGGATAGGTCCCAGGCTCTGAGTTCAAGTCCCAAGACTAGCACCAAAAAAAGAAAGAAATGATACTAACACTCGGTAGAATAAAATCTTGAGTTGGAAGCAAGATAAAATAAAAACAAAGCCATGGCTTTGGGAATAAAGGACTGGAATTGTAGTAAAACCAGATTTACCCAGAGGAAAAAAAGGTACTTTTTTTTTTTTTGGTTGGTTGTGGGGCTTGAACTCTGGGCCTGGGCGCTGTCCCTGAGCTCTTCAGCTCAAGGCAAGTGCTCTACCACTTGAGCTACAGTACCACTTCCAGTTTTCTGGTGGTTAACTAGAGATGAGTCTCACGGATGTTACTGCCCAGTCTGGCTTTGAACTGTAATCTTCAGGTCTCAGCCTCGTGAGTAGCTTAGACTTACAGGTGTGAGCTACCGGTGCTGGCAAGGTTCAGTTTTTATTGTTTGTTTTGCTTTTTTTTTTTTGGTCCGGTCATGGGGCCTGAACTCTGGGCCTGGGCGCTGTCCCTCAGCTCTTCAGCTCAAGGCTAGCGCTCTACCACTTGAGCCACAGCGCCACTTCCGGCTTTTTTCTTTTTGCTTATGTGGTGCTGAGAAATCGAACCCAGGGCCTCAGGCATGCAAGGCAAGCGCTCTACCACTGAGCCACCTTCCCAGCCCCGTTTGTTTTGTTTTTATGATGGTCCATGACACGTGGAAAATACCCCATGTGGCAATATTGAGGTGGTAAGGGATGCTGTTCTTACCCAATGAGATGAGGTGATTATAGGTCTCCAGCATAACCTCCTTGTGCAGGGTTCTCTGAGCTGGGCTCAACAACCTCCACTCTTCTGGAGTGAAAGCTACGACCACATCACTGAAGGCCACAGAATCCTTTAACACAAAAACACACTCCTGACCATCAGGCATCCTTGTCCACCTTAGAACAGGCAAACAGCGTGTTCCTGAGGGAGGAAGGCAATAATTCTAGACCCTACATTGGACTGTGAACTTGGTACCAAGGAAGTCAAAGTCCATTACCCTCCTATCTCCATTCAACACCATTTACATAACAAGAATTGTCACTATCTGCTAATTGCAGAGGGTCAGGAGAAACATAAGGAAGGTGTCTCACACAAAATTAAACAGTAGCAGCAGGGCGCTGGTGGCTCACGCCTGTAATCCTAGCTACTCAGGAGGCTGAGATCTGAGGATCGGCGTTCAAAGCCAGCCCGGGCAGGAGAGACCGTGAGACTCCTATCTCCAGTAAACCACCAGAAAACCGGAAGTGGCACTGTAGCTCAAGTGGTAGAGCGCTCGCCTTGAGCTGAAGAGCTCAGGGACAGCGCCCAGGCCCAGAGTTCAAGCCCCACGACTGACAAAAATAAATAAATAAAAATAAACAGTAGCTAATCATCTTGCTGAGTCTGAAGAATTTCAGATTAGTCTAAGCACTCCTGTTCTAACCGAAAGCAGGGAGGTAGGAACTTCTAAGGGGAGGTAGTAAATAACCAAACAATACATATGTGACATGTATGTTACAGGATTTGTCCTGTCCTCAGGCTGCTACTTGCCCTGTTCGGGCTTGAAGCATGGGCTCAAATCACAGCCCCTAGCCCATGAGATTCTTATCCCTAACCATAGAAAAATCCGGTAGTGGTTCTGTGGCTCCAGTGGTAGAGAGCTACTCTTTCACAGGGGAAAAAAAAAAGCTCAAGGCCAGTGTCCAGGACAAGTTCAGGGCCCAGGACCGGCAAAAAAATAAATAAATAAACCCTGCTCGGTGTGTGTTGCTCACCATTAACAACTTCATGGATGACTGAGGTATGAATGGATGCCACAGAAGATAGGCCATTTCTCTAGGCTCAGGAATGGATTTGGCCAACCCAACAAGGTAGTCTCTAGGACAAGAAAAGTTGGCAGCCAAGATGTAATTACAGAGTCATTCTCACCTCTTTTGTGGTTCTGGGGAGCCCTGTGGCCATTTTGCTGCTCTTCTGGGTGCTCTTCTTGGAGGAGGGCAAAGTCTCAGGTGACAGATCCAATAAAGATGTGGAGAAGCTGCGTGGGTCGGGGGGAACTCCTGCCCCACGTGCGGATAAGGAGATCTGCACCAGAGCTCCACCATTAAGGGGTCCGGGATGTCACAGAAATCACCAGCGCAGTCCACTTTCCATTCCGAGATGGGTAAAAGAGGTCCAGGGTGAGCCAACATCTTCAAGGCTCAGCCCCAAACTCTGGCCCATGAGTGCCAGAGTCCCCCAGCAAGTCCCGAACCTCAGCAGCCAGAGGAAAGGAAACGTGGCCTAGTATGGGTGTCTCGCAGAACACCGGGCTGGGAGGCAGTAAAACGTCCGCAGAGGCAGACGGGGACAAAGAGAGGGTCGTTCTGACAGTGGGTGGAGGGGCACTCACGGAAAGCGTGGAGAACGTGGCGGATCCTGAGGAGGAAGCTCCGGTAACCAAGAGCAGAGCTTCAAAAAAGACGTGCATGGCGAGGCCAGACTCCCGGTTACAGCTGCCTACAGGGTCCGTCTGAGGTACCGGAAGTAGTGCTGTGCCGCCGCTTTACACCCAAAAAGGGTCACTGGAAGAGAGCGGAAGTGAGAGCAGAGGATTCTGGGAATTGTAGTTCTGGATACAAGGGGAGCATTGTCTTGGCCGAGTCCATTGCACTCCCTTACAGCCAAATCCAGCAGCCCCTAATCAAGGCGCAGAGACTGGAGAAGGGGGTCATCACAAGTTTCTTCTTCCATAGCCTAGGAAATCTGCTTGCTGAGGCGCCAAAGGATCCTGGAAAATGTGTCCTGGACACCTGTGGACGCTTTGGCCGCCTGTGGGTGAACCTCTGGTAATGAGGTGCCCAAAACTCACCCTCAGAATCCCAGCCTTGGAGCTCCCAGCCTAGGGAGTCACACCAAAAAGAAAATAGCAGGAGCTGGGAATGTGGCTTAGTGCTAGAGTGCTTGCCTAGCATGCATGAAGCCCTGGGTTTGATTCTTCAGTTCCACATTAATAGAAGTGGTGCGGTGGTTCAAGTGGTACAGTGCTAACCTTGAAGCTCAGGCAACAGTGTCCAGACTCTGAGTTCAAGCCCCAGGACTGGCAAAAAACAAAAACAAACAAACAAACAAAAACACCTCAGTTAATAAAGGCTGGGCATGATGGGAACACCTATTATTCTGGCTATGCAAAAAATATAAATAATAACTAGGATATGGATAATAACTAGGATATGGAAACAACCCAGACGCCCCACCACAGATGAATGGATCCAAAGATTGTGGTATCTATACACAATGGAATATTATGCAGCCATTAGAAATGACAAAATAATGGCATTTGCAGGGAAATGGGTGGAACTAGAAGAAATCATGTTGAGCAAGGTAAGCCAAGAGCAAAGAGACAAACGGTACATGGTCTCCCTGATAAGTGGATGTTAACTACAAAATGTTAGGTGATACGACAAAATTAATAAGACTTAAGAAACAAAGAACTTCCACTCATCTGGTCGAATCACTACTAAATAACCCCATGCTGCTGATCACATGTATGGTGTATATGTGTACACCGTTGTATGTTATAGGCCGTGATAGACAATTTGCTCCAGGAAAGTTACAATGAGTTTGTGACTTTAAATGAGCATCATTATTCCACAATATTGTGAAATTTGGGAAATTATGTAATCACTTAATCACACACACACACAAAAAAAAAAACCACCAGAAAACTAGAAGTGGCACTATGGCTCAAGTGGTAGAGCATGAGCCTTGAGCTGAATTGCTGACGAACAGCTCCCAGGCCTAGAGCTCAAGCTGACAAAAAAAAAAAAAAGAGAGATCTTTCATGCAATTGTTTCTAACATATTTATAAGATTATGTCTTTTGTTACCTTGTATGTCCCTCCCCCATGGTATAACCCTTGCTTTCACTATATATGATGTTGGTATATGTGGAGGGGAAGGGAAAAAACAAATTGTTAAAACAGGGATACAGGAGGACCCATTGCAACAATGAGATGTACAAGTCATTATGTCGAAAAAGGAACTTTACAACTTTAGTGGGGGGGGCGGGGGGGGGGGAGGATACAAAGGGATGGGAAGTGGAAACAAAGGAGGAGGCAACAATGCTCGATAAATGTGCTCATCGCTCGCCTTGCATGCGTGAGGCCCTGGGTTCGATTCCTCAGTACCACATAAGCAAAAAGAAAAAAGCCAGAAGTGGTGCTGTGGCTCAAGTGGTAGAGCGCTAGCCTTGAGCTGAAGAGCTGAGGGACAGAGCCCAGGCCCCAGAGTTCAGGCCCCACGACTGGACCCAAAAAAAAAATAAAAAAGAAAAAAAAAGAAATGTGCTCATGGGGCTGGGAAGGTAGCTCAGCGGTAGAGTGCTTGCCTTGCAAACATGAGGCCTTAGGTTCGATTCCTTAGCACCACATGAACAGAAAAAGCCAGAGGTGGCGCTGTGGCTCCAGTGGTAGAGTGCTAGCCTTGAGCTGAAGAGCTGAGGGACAGCGCCCAGACCCAGAGTTCAGGCCCTATGACTGGCAAAAAAAAGAAATGTGCTCATTATCTTACCCATGTAATTGTAACCCCTCTGTACAGTATTTTCACAATAAAAAAATAAAAATAATTTAAAAAAATAAAAATAATTTAAAAAAATAAAAAATAAGTTGCATTCAGGCTGGCACAGACAAAAAGTGAGACTATACTTGACAAAAAATGATGGATGACACTAAGATGCTTTGTGCTCATAAATATGTCAAATAAAAACCCCTTTGGGGCTGAGAAAGCGGCTCAGTGGTAGAGTGCTTGCCTTGCATGCATGAGGCCCTGGGTTCGATTCCTCAGACCACATAAGAAGAAAAAGCCAGAAGAGGTGCTGTGGCTCAGTGGTAGAGCACTAGCCTTGAGCTGAAGAGCTGAAGGACAGTGCTCAGGCCCACAACTGACCACAACGGACCAGGAAAAAAAAAAAAAAGCCGGGCACTGGTGGCTCATGCCTGTAATACTAGCTACTGAGGAGGCTGAAATCTGAGGATGATGGTTCAAAGCCAGCCCGGGCACAAAAGTCCATGAGACTCATCTCCAATTAACCACCAGGAAACCAGAAGTGGTGCTGTGGCTCCAGTGGTAGAGCGCTTGCCTTGAGCTGAGGAGCTGAGGGACAGCACCCAGGCCCACAGTTCAAGTCCCATGAGCAACAAAAATAAACATAAATAAAAACCTTTTGTACAACTAAAGATAGTAAAAATTATCATCTTTTTTTTTGTATTTGGTTGGTTGAACTCTGGGCCTAGGCACTATCCCTCAGCTCTCTAGCTCACAGTAAGTGCTCTGCTTGAGCCACACAGCACCACTCCGTTTTCTGGTGGTTTATTGGAGGTGAGAGTCTCATGGACTTTCCTGCCCAAGCTGGCTTTGAACTGTGATCCTCAGATCTCAGCCTTCTGAGCCACTGGTGCCCAGCTTATAGATAGATAGGTAGATAGATAGATATAGATATGTAC
>NW_012267308.1:4537840-4539352 GCF_000151885.1 Dipodomys ordii
TCAGATCTCAGCCTCCTGAGTAGCTAGGATTACAGGCGTGAGCTACCAGCGCCAGGCTAGGAGATAAAATCTTAAAGGGAATGCTACAGAAGATTTCAAAAGGGAAATTTCCTTTAAAAAAATATAAGTAAATTTTACAATAAAAGAAAGTAAGAAAAACGAACTTTACAACTTTGGGGAGGGTGTTAGTGAAACAAAGGAGGAGGCAACAATGCTTGATAAGAAATGTACTCATTTCCTTGCTCATGTAATTATAATCCCTCTGTACAGTATTTTCACAATAAAAAACTTATTTTAAAAAAATGAAAAAATATGACTAAAGGATGAGTGCCAGTGGCTCATACCTCTAATTCTAACTACTCAGGAGGCTGAGATCTGAACACTGCAGTTCAAAGCCAGAGCAGGGAAATCTGAGACTCTTATCTTCAATAAACTACCAAAAATCCAGAAGTGGACCTATGACTCAAATGGTAGAGTGCCAGTGTTGAACAAAAGAAAATTAAGCAAAGAGCACAAGGTCCTGAGTTCAAGCTCCAGTACTGGCACAAGATGATAGGAAAGAAGGAAGGAAGGAAGGAAGAAGGAAGGAAGCAAGGAAGGAAGAAGGAAGCAAGGAAGGAAGGAAGGGAGGGAGGGAGGGAGGGAGGGAGGGAGGGAAAGAAAAAAGAAAGGAAGGAAGCATAATAAGAGTACAATTAAATAGCTTTGGAAAAACCGATCAAACATTAATGAAAGAACAGAACAGTGCCCCCGGAACACTATTAACAGAGAAATAGATGACATATATTTGCATACATTAAAGTAGAATACACATGCATTGAACACATGCATACAGATAAATAATATTAGGAATGAGCTAGATTACAAGAGTTACACAACATATTTTCACTGAAGAATTGTAGCTAACACATTTAGAATGGGCAGATACTTGGGAGTACTACCAAATTTTCAAAGTTACTCCAATTATATCTACCAATGAATGCAATGGTTTTAAATTGAGTTGGGACACAAAACATTTAGTCCAACCTCTTATTTTTTTTTTGGGGGTGGGGGGTCCGGTCATGGGGTCTGAACTCTGGGTCTGGGCGCTGTCCCTCAGCTCTTCAGCTCAAGGCTAGCACTCTACCACTTGAGCCACAGTGCCACTTCTGGCTTTTTTTCCCTGCTTATGTGGTGCTGAGGAATTGAACCCAGGGCCTCATGCATGTAAGGCAAACACTCTACCACTGAGCCAACTTCCCAGCCCATTCAACCTCTTATTTTATAAATAAGAAATTGCTCACTTGACCATAGCACACAATTTTTAGAAGCAACCAAAAGAAAAACCAATTCCTCCTAACTGCTAACTCTACACTTTAATTATATATGGCTTTTTATAAGATATTCCTATGAAATATTTTTGACAAAAAAAAAATCCCAACTAACTTTCATCAAGTTTTTTTTTTTTTGTCGGTCGTGGGGCTTGAACTCTGGGCCTGGGCGCTGTCCCTCAGCTCTTCAGCTCAAGGCGAG
>NW_012267308.1:4539402-4545407 GCF_000151885.1 Dipodomys ordii
CTGTGGCTCAAGTGGTAGAGCACTAGCCTTGAGCTGAAGAGCTGAGGGACAGTGCCCAGGCTCAGAGTTTAGGCCCCACAACTAACCAAAAAAAACAAACAACAGAAAGTCTAGATTTTCAGATATTTGACAGAATAATTTATTTCATTTTTTGCCAGTCCTGGGCTTGAACTTGGGGCCTGGGCACTGTCCCTGAGCTTCTTTTGTTAAAGGCTAGCACTCTACCACTACTTCCAGCTTTTTCTATTTATGTGGTACTGAGGAATCAAACCCAGGGCTTCCTTAATGCTAGGCAAGCACTCTACCACTAAGGCACATTTCCAGCCCTCTATTTCTGCTCTTTTTTTTTTTTTTTTTTACCAGTCCTGAGACTGAACTCAGGCCCTAGGCACTGTCCCTGAGCTGCTTTTGCTCAAGGTTAGCACTCTACCACATGAGCCACAGTGCCACTTCTGGCTTTTCTGTGTATGTAGTGCTGAAGAATCGAACCCAGGGCTTCATGCATGCTAGGCAAGGACTCTACCACTGGGCCACCTTCCCAGCCCTATTTCTGCTCTTTATAATGAATAATTCCATCTCTCAAACATTGACCTTTGATTGGGGGGGTCGGGGAAGGCTGGGAAGGGTAAACAAAGGAGAAGGCTACAATGCTTGATAAGAAATGTACTCATTATCTTTTTTATTTATTTATTTTGGGGCCTGAACTCTGGGCCTGGGCGCTGTCCCTCAGCTCTTCAGCTTAAGGCCAGCGCTCTACCACTTGAGCCACAGTGCCACTTCCGGCTTTTTTCTTTTTGTTTATGTGGTGCTGAGGAATCGAACCCAGGGCCTCTGGCTTGCAAGGCAAGCACTCTACCACTAAGCCACCTTCCCAGCCCCTGTACTCATTATCTTGCCAATGTAATTACCCCTCTGTACAGTATGTTCACAATAAAAAAACAAACATTGACCTTTGTTTTAGGTGTTTTAATTCAGCAATAACTTTACTATTCTGTAGAGCAATTTGATATTGAGTTATAAAATCTTCAATACCAGGGGGCTGGGAAGGTGGCTCAGCGGTAGAGTGCTTGCCTTGCATGCATGAGGCCCTGGGTTTGATTCCTTAGCACCACATAAGCAGAAAAAGCCAGAAGTGGCGCTGTGGCTCAATTGGTAGAACACTAGCCTTGATCTGAAGAGCTGAGGGACTGATCATAAAAAACAACAAAAAAAAAATCTTCAATACCATTTTTTTTGTTTTGTTTTTGGTGGTGGTCCTGGGGCCTGAACTCACATTTAGAGTACTGTCCCTGAGCTTCCTTTTGCTCAAGGCTCGCACTCTACCACTTGAGTCACTGTGCCACTTCCAGCTTTTTCTGAGTAGTTTACTGGAGATCTCATGGACTTTCCTACCCAGGCTGGTTTTGAACTGTGATCCTTAGATCTCAGGTAACAGGCATGAGCCACTGATGCCCAGCTCAACATAGCTTTTACTATATCTTACAGATTTCTCAAAGCATGACTTAACAAAATATGGAGACTTTTCTCATCTCCTGCTGTTCAGACAAGTGTGCCTTTGCAATCCACAGGATTTCATACTGGAATTCTCAGAAAAGCAGAAAATACAAAGTACAAATAAATACTAACCACAATTTTTTTTCAATTTGATGCTGAATTAATAATGAGTGATGGGGAAAGACTTTCTTTCTGATAAGCATAGTTATTTCTTTTCATTACAAATTGTCTCATTTGGGCTGGGAAGGTGGCTCAGTGGTAGAGTGCTTGCCTTGCATGCCTGAGGCCCTGGGGTCAATTACTCAGCACCACATAAGCAAAAAGAAAAAAGCCGAAGTGGCACTGTGGCTCAAGTGGTAGAGCACTAGCCTTGAGCTGTAGAGCTGAGGGACAGCGCCCAGGCCCAGAGTTCAGGCCCCATGACTGGACCCCCCCCAACAAAAAATTGTCTCATTTCTGTAAATAACAGCCAAAAATCCCTTATACACATTGGAGTTTAGTTCTCTGATAGAGCACCTACCTTGCACACATAAGATCCTAGTTCCATCCCCATTACCACCTCATATATACATATAAAATATCCATCCCCAAAGCATAAGGAAGACAAATATGATAATGAACCTAATAGTGATGATGGATAAAAACTTTTATTAAACACATACTGCATTTTAGGAATAGATCTAAATATTTTATATCCATCCTACGTCCTTACAAAAAGATAATGCAAGAGAATAAATATAATTTTTACATAAAAAGTACCACTAACAAGTATTAAAAAACATATCTAGAAAGATAAACAATATTTTCATACCAATTATATTTCTTGTATAGGGTTAGGATTAGGTTTAATGAAAATAGTTTACAAGGAGACAATGGGGACACTTTCAGTAATTAAATGTTTTAAAAGTAAAATCTAAACATCCAAAGATAAATTTTGGGTCCATTTCATGAGGACAGCTTTGTAACTACAAAAATTTACAGGCAATTGTAATAGTAATCCCTCAAGGCTACTAAGTAACTCATTGAAAATAGAAAATTATTAAAATGGAAAATAAAATTTTTTGAGATTAAAAAAGCAGGTATAAAAATCAATAAAAGGTATTCATATCATCCTGCCCACCCTTCAAAAACAAAGTATAGCTGGGTGCCAATGGTTCAGACCTGAAATCCTACCTACTCAGTAGGCTGAGATCTGAGGATCCTAATTGCAAGCCATCCTGAGCACTTGTGGGGCTTTAACTCTCGGTTTGGGTGCTGTCCCTCAGCTCTTCAGCCCAAGGTGAGCACTCTACCACTTGAGCCACAGCGCCACTTCCGGTTTTCTGGTGGTTAATTGGAGATGATAGTCTCACTGAGGGCTGGGAAGGTGGATCAGTGGTAGAGCGCTTGCCTTGCATGCCTGAGGCCCTGGGTTCGATTCCTCAGCACCACATAAGCAAAAAGAAAAAAGCTGGAAGTGGCACTGTGGCTCAAGTGGTAGAACACTAGCCTTGAGCTGAAGAGCTGACAGACAGTGCCCAGGCCCCACGACCGGACCCCCCCCCAAAAAAAAAGTCTCACTGACTTTGCTGCCCAGGCTGGTTTTGAACCATGATCCTCAGATCTCAACCTCCTAAATGGGCTTGAACTCTGGGCCTGGGCGCTGTCCCTCAGCTCTTCAGCTCAAGGCGAGTGCTCTACCACTTGAGCTACAGCGCCACTTCTGGTTTTCTGGTGGTTTATTGGAGATAGGAGTCTCACGGTCTCTCCTGCCCGGGCTGGCTTTGAACTGTGATCCTCAGAACTTAGCCTCCTGAGTAGCTAGGATTACAGGCGTGAGCCACCAGCACCCGGCTCATCAAGTTTTATATTTCACTAACAATTTCCAGGACACAATTAGTAAAAGCCAAACAGTAGACAAATGAAGTTTATTTATTGTCTGAAAAAAACTCAAGAGACATCAATAAATTACAAGGCATAGTCTTTTTCTATATTACCAAATATAATACTTTAAAAAGCATTATATGCTGGACATGAGGCTCATGCCTATCATCCTAGCTACTCAGGAGGCTGTGATCTGAGGACTGTGGTTCAAAGCCAGCCCGGGGAAGGAAACTCTGTGAGAATCTTATCTCCAATTAACCACTAGAAAACCAGAAGTGGTGCTGTGGCTCAAGTGGTAGAGCTCTAGCCTTGAGTGAAAGAGCTCACGGACAGCAACTAGGCACTTAGCTCAAGCTCCACAACTGACATAAAAAAAAAAGTAGACCTAGGGGGCTGGGAAGGTGGCTCAGTGGTAGAGTGCTTGCCTTGCATGCCTGAGGCCCTGGGTTCGATTTCTCAGCACCACATAAACATAAACAAAAAAGCCGGAAGTGGCACTGTGGCTCAAGTGGTAGAGTGCTAGCCTTGAGCTGAAGAGCTGAGGGACAGTGCCCAGGCCCAGAGTTCAGGCCCCACAACCAGACCAAAAAAAAAAAAAAAAAGTAGACCTAATGGAAGGTCTTCCAATTATTGATAATGTGCCCTTGAAATAGATACGGAACTGGGGCCCCTTCTACTTCTTGCTTTGCTTTCTGCTCATGAGGTGAACGGCTGTGTTCTACCATACCACTCCTGCCATGGTAAGTTGTCTCACCAGAGATTCCAAATAATGGATCCAAACGACCATGGAGTATGAGCTAGAAGCAACCTTTACTCCTTAAACTTTACTATCTCTGGTATTTGTTAGAAAACACAGTTAAAAGGAATGCTCTGATGGAGTGGCAAAGATCTGTAGTAGCCACCAACAGCACCAGTCCCAAGCCCTCACACACTGAGGGAATCTTTCAACAATTTAACATTTGGTACTAGCAATATCACCTTCCATCTCTTTTTTTTAGAAAATTCTCCTCTGTCCCATAGTCTTGGATTGTTTATGTTTGTTTCTAGCTAAGATTCACATTGCCACATTGTAAAAATCATGTTTAGAGTCAGGCAATGTCAGACAAGTTCATTCTACAAATCTACTCTGGCTTCCCTCACTGGATTCTTTTGTGTCATCATTTTTAGGAGAAGACTGGAAAAAAAAAAAAAAGATGCCCAGTTACTTCACTGAATAAAAATATGAATGCTGGTTGAAAAAAAAATGCTATAAATTTATTCATGGAGCATGAGAGAAAATGGAGATCAAAATGTCAGGATAAGGTAAGTAAACATATCTCTTTTCTTTTTTCTCTTTCCTTTGAGATAAGGGTCTCACTGTGTAACTTAGGCTGGTTTAGAACTTGCTACACTCCTGTCTCTACCTCCCTAGAAGCCAGGATTACAGGAGTGTATCATTACTGTAACTGGGCCATATGCAAAAAGCATTAAATATGAGGAAGGCAAGAAGCAGCACCAACTTACCACAGCCATGGCTTTCAGAATTGCAGGAGCTGATCAGTCTTCCACAGGGCTGTGTCCTGAAAAAAGACAGTTGTTCTCTAAAGATAAGACAGGAAAACCAAAGAAATGCTCTAGCAACTACATTGGCTTTACAGGTCTCAGAATGGTCTGAAAAAACAATTGCTATTTGCCTTGTTCTTTTTTTTTTTTTTTTGCCAGTCCTAGAGCTTGAACTCAAGGCACTGTCTCTGAGCTTCTTTTGCTCAAGGCTAGAACCACAGCACCACTTCCGGCTTTTTCTGTGTATGTGGTACAGAGGAATCGAACCCAGGGTTTCATGCGTGCTAGGCAAGTACTCTACCACTGAGCCACACTCCCAGCCCCATGCCTTGTTCTTATGATACAACACTACTTAGTAGAGACTCCAGGTATTAGCTACAGCTAAATAGATCCTTGTAGATGACTTGAAGGGAGGAAAAGACTCCATCCACAATTAAACATTCTCCCCATCCAAAAACAAAAACAAAACTCAGGTTCTGGCCTAGCAGAGAGATTCAAGCCCCACCCTAGTGATGTGGTTGTTCAGAACCCAATACAGCTCTGAGCTGTTAGGACCTGTTCTGAACACCTCCCTACTCTCTCTCTCTTTTTTTTTTTTTTTGGAGGGGGGTCTGGTCGTGGGGCCTGAACTCTGGTCCTGGGCGCTGTCCCTCAGCTCTTCAGCTCAAGGCTAGCGCTCTAGCGCTTGAGTCACAGCACCACTTCGGCTTTTTGCTTATGTGGTGCTGAGGAATAGAACCCAGGGCCTCAGGTATGCAAGGCAAGCGCTATACCACTAAGCCACCTTCCCAGCCCAACACCTCCCTTCTCTATGGCCTCCAGGACCAGCAAGATAAATTCATTTAAGTGGTGCCCTTTGGCCAGGAGCACACAATTCACTCAGAGCAGAGGACTGAAGACTTCCCAGATGTTACCTTTTTCCTTCCCAAGCCCAAGAGACTTAATTAACGCCACCCCTCCCCCTCCCTCCAGCCACATTGTTTGAAAAATACACAGAGGTGCTCTTCATTCTTACCCTCTAGCTCAGCTTTGGGAAAAAATCAAAACAAAAAAAAATCTTTTTGGAGGCTGGGAAGGTGGCTCAGTGGTAGAGCGCTTGCCTTGCA
>NW_012267308.1:4545457-4547712 GCF_000151885.1 Dipodomys ordii
AGGAGTCTCACGGTCTCTCCTGCCCGGGCTGGCTTTGAACCGTGATCCTCAGATCTCAGCCTCCTGAGTAGCTAGGATTATGGCATGAGCCACCAGCGCCCGGCTTCTGTGAGACTCTTATCTCCACTTAACTACCAAAAAGCTGGAAGTAGAGCTGTGGCTCCAGTGGTAGAGCACTAACCTTCTACAAGAATGCTCAGGGAAAGTACCCAGGCTTAGGATTGGCTTTAAAAAAAAGAAAAAGATGAAGAGGACAATCTCTAATTTGTGTTACTCATTAGTATGAGTTCCCTTATGATCCGTGAGATCAGAATCATTATTAAATTCTTTTCCTCATTGCTTACACTCACAAGCCTTCTCATCAGCATGAATTCTCTGATGGCGAGTAAGGTTTGAGCATTTATTAAAGGCCTTTCCACATTCATGACATACAAAAGGCTTTTCCTCTGTGTGGATTCTCTGATGTTGATAAAGTTGTGAGTTATGAGTAAAGGCTTTCCCACATTTAAGACATTCAAAGGGCTTTTCGCCAGCATGAATTTTTTGATGCTGACGAAGTTGTGAGCTCTGAGTAAAGGCTTTCCCACATTCTTTACAATTGTATGGTTTCTCTCCAGTGTGGATCCTCTGGTGATTAGTCAGCGCAGAGCCACTGCTGAAGGCTTTCCCACACTCCTTGCACTCATAGGGCTTCTCCCCAGTGTGGATTCTCTGATGTTGGACAAGCTTTGAGCTCTGAGTAAAAGCCTTGCCACACTGCTTACATTCATAGGGCTTCTCTCCTGTATGAATTCGCACATGCTGAAAAAGCTGGGAGCTCTTAGTGAAGGCTTTCCCACATACTTTACACCCATAGGGCTTTTCACCAGTGTGAATTCGCTGATGATCAATCAGATTTGAGCAGTAACTAAAGGCTTTCCCACATTCCTTACATTCATAGGGTTTCTTACCCGTGTGAATTCTCTGGTGTTGAGAAAGGTATGAGCTACAACTGAAGGTTTTTCCACATTCTTTACATTTAAAGGGTTTTTCTCCACTGTGAATTTTCAGATGGCGAGTGACGTGTGAGCCACAACTAAAGAATTTCCCACATTCCTTACATTCATAAGCCTTTTCACCAATATGAAGTCTTTGATGTTGAATGAATTGTGAGTTCTGACTAAAGGCCTTTCCACATTTCTTACACTGATAAGGTTTCTCTTCATTGTTACTTATTGGATGTAGGATAAATGAGGGCGTGTATCCATGAGTGAATATTTCTTGGCTTAAATGTCCATCTTGATATCCCAACTGTCTTGTCAAGTTGCTTCTATATTCCAAAACATCTCTAAAAGGGGAGTATTCCAGTCCATACTTAGTAAGTCCCATTATCTCCCTCTGATATGATTCTATTTCATAAACTTCCTTCTTTAGAGACAACAACTTGCTTTCACACATTGATTCCAGATCTGAAAAAAAACAAACTAGTAAACATTCTTTTCCCTTTCTCTTTGTGAAAAATGAAAACTTTTATGATGGAAATGGAAATATTAAGGCAAAAGTATTACCTAGTTGTTCTCATGTAAATCTGTTTACCATGAAAAACAGACAAGCAGTGTACAGAAATTAACAAATATATCTGGACATTGGGGGCGTACGCCTGTAATCTTAGCTACTCAGGAGGCTGAGATCTAAGCGTTGTGGTTTGAAGCCAGGAAAGTCTGTGAGACTCATCTCCAATTAACTAAAAGCCAAAAGTGAAATTGTGGCTCAACTGGTGGTATACTAGTCTTGAGACCAAAAAGCTTATGGACAGCACCCAATCCCTAACTTCAAAGACTGGGGGGGGAAAAAAAGAAAGAAAGAAGGAAGGGAGACAGGAAGGAAAGAAGGAAGGAAAAATAAAGGAAGGGAGAGAAAAAAGGGAAAAAGTAAAATACATGGTAGGAAGCAGACAGAGGAGACTCTACCACAGTGATTATCAAGTATGGATGTGAGGAAGTGGCGCTGAGGCTCAAGTGGTAGAGTACTGGCCTTGAGCTGAAGAGCTGAGGGACAGCGCCCAGGCCCAGAGTTCAAGCCCCATGACCGACAAAAAAAAAAAGTGGCAATGTCAAGTATGGATGTGAGTCAGAATCACTGGGAATTGTTGGTAAACATATAATGCTTGAGCCATAATCAATAGTAACACATGATTAGTAAAACATGTGTATATGTGTATGCTTGTGTGTATATGTATTATACATATAAATGTGTGAGTCATAAATACATACATA
>NW_012267308.1:4554613-4559780 GCF_000151885.1 Dipodomys ordii
CAAAAAAAAAAAAAAATGTTTCATCTGCCAACTTAACACAGGTTGAAAAAAAATGAAGTTACTCTTGGAGGATTTTTTTTTTTTGCCAGTCCTGGGGCTTGAACTCAGGGCCCAGACACTGTCCCTGAGTTTCTTTTGCTCAAGGCTTGCACTCTACCACTTAAGCCACAGCTTTTTCTGTTCATGTGGCACTAAGGAATTGAACCCACGGCTTCATGCATACAAGGCAAGCATTCTACCACTAAGCCATATTCCTAACCCCTATGAAATTTTTTTTTACATTTAAAACAATTTATTTCTTTATTAATTCAACAAACATTTATTGACCTGTAGAGGCACTGAGGATTCAGTAGCACTCTGTGTGGATAAAAAATCTCTGCTCTTCTAAAAATTATATCCTGTCGGGAGGCAGACAATCAACAAGAGTAACAAATGAGTAAAATATATGGTATGTTATAAAGTGATAGTTATTAGGGAGAAAAACAAACCCAGATATTTGGGATACAAAAATTTCTCAGGGAGGGCCGGGCGCTGGTGGCTCACACCTGTAATCCTAGCTACTCAGGAGGCTGAGATCTGAGGATCGCGGTTCAAAGCCAGCCCGGGGAAGAGAGACCGTGAGACTCCTATCTCCAATAAACCACCAGAAAACCGGAAGTGGCGCTGTAGCTCAAGTGGTAGAGCATTTGCCTTGAGCTGAAGAGCTGAGGAACAGCGCCCAGGCCCAGAGTTCAGGTCCCATGACCGGACCCAAAAAAAAAAAATCTTTTTGGTTTTAAACCCTTTCCTGTTCATGTTATCTTTCCTTTACAACTTTAATGTTTTCATTTGTTACATGTAAGTATTTTTGTGGGTAAGGACTAGTATTGGGGTCCTTTCACTTGGTTTTTTCACTCAAAGCTGACACTCTACCATTTGAGCAATACCTATACTTTGAGCTTTTTACTGGTTAATTGGAAATAAGAGTCATGGACTTTTTTTGCCCAGGCTTGCTTTTGTGATTCTCAGATCTCAGAATGAGCCACAGCACCTGGATGAATTTTTTTTTGCTCCATCATGGAGCTTGAACTCTGCACCTGAGTGCTGTCCCTCAGCTCTTCAGCTTAAGACTAGCAGTAAACCACTTGAGCTACAGTGCCACTTCCAGCTTTTTCAGCTTATGTGGTGCTAAGTAATCAAACCCAGGACCTCATACATTCAAGGCAAGTACTCTACCATTGAGCCACCTTCTCACACACACTATATATACACATATGTATATACACACCTGTGTACATAATTATATATACATATGTGGATAAACATAGGATATAAATCTCTATAAAAGACCACATAGGAGGAGAATGGGGAAAGGAAAGGGAAAAAGAAAGATAGCAGGTGAATAATTTTGACATAAACTGACTACATATGAAAACAGCACAGTGAACTTCAATGATATATTATTAGTCCACAGAGGATTGGGAGGGAGGGGAAACAGAAAAAGTCCTACCTACTCATCTATACATTTATAGACACCCTCAGACATGGCACAACAAATGAGGGCGGGGAAGGTGGCTCAGTGATAAGAGTGCTTGCCTGGCATGCATAAAGCCCTGGTTTGATTCCTCAGCACCACATAAGCAGAAAGAGCCTGAAGTGGCACTGTGGCTCAAGTGGTAGAGCACTAGCCTTGAGCTGAAGAGCTAAGGAACAGCGCCCAGGCCCAGAGTTCAGGCCCCATGACCACCAACACACACACACACACACCCCACAATGATACAACATGGACACAATGTGACATTTAATATAAGCCATGCAGTTTATAGTTCCCCAATTGAGGCTTACACAAAAATGCACATTCAAATAATCCACCATTACCAAGACATCTACACTGTCACTTTGGCAGTTACATGCATCCTCCATCTCCACACAAAGTGCTACGTGAAGTTACACAATCACACATCCTTCACAGTCACATGCACCCAGTATACCTACTGCTAGTAACCCCCGACACAATCACACACACACACACAGGCACTTGTAAGAATAGACTGGAATATACAAAAATCAGTGATTTCCTATCTCCCACTCCCAAACACAGTCACCACAGAGTTATAGGACCACACAGAATCACAGCCCAGTCAGAGGGCCACAAAACATCCCTACGCACACAGATCCACCTTGTTACAACCACAAACCTACAACAAGAATGGGCAGTCACAGCTCACGTGTGTTGTCATAGGCACAAATATGCACAGTGGCACACCCGCTAGGGGACCCTAACAATCACACTGGCAGCCACATAGTTATACACACACACATGCCCACAACTCGCGACCGCTCCCAGCTAATTCGATTCCCACCCAGCCATCATTCCACACCTCCTACCCCAGAGCACTAAAGGATTAGGCCGCTTACCACACGTACTTGTCTTCCCCCAAGGCCCCTGAACAAGCAAGGAGGCGGGCTGAAGGGTGGGGGAGCGGGGAAGGCGCTCTTCTTGCAAAGGCTTCTGGGAATTGTAGTCGTGGCCAGGCTACACGGGGAAAATGGCATTCATCCACTTACGACCCTAAGCAGGCCAACAACTGTGCCCCGCACTTGGGACTACGGTCCCAAACCTTCGGGACCCAGAGTCCAGTTTGGAGTGATTGTCTCACAGTAGGCTGGGGCCGATATTCTGGAGATAAGCGTCCTCCACGGTCACTATGGATGGCTGTTCCATGAGAGGCGGGACAAGGAGGCCCTGTTCGCGCCGGAAGTTAAATAGAGCCGCCAGGATTTCTGGGTAATGTAGTCTAGAGCGGGAGGTCTTTAATGACTTTCTGCACTCAGTCGGCCTGCAGGGTCTGGAATTTGGCAGTTGTGACACTCTGGGAATTCGTGGCCTAAGTGAAAGGTTCAGAGATTTTACTTTTCTCCATGAGGTAGCCACAGTATTGCATTTATGATTCAATTTACATGCAATTTCCAGCAGCAGCAGCTCCATGGACGCGGATTACATTAGTTAAAAAGGGCTGTACGAGATAGTGGAAAATATTGGGGGTAGGAGAAGTGGTTAGAATCCATATGTACACACATATATATATATATACCTACTGTAGTACCCCAGTTTCCCAACAAGACACCCTAACACTCGGTCAATTAGGCTAGGAGTCTTTATTACCGCGCAGTGTCTGCATTCAGCTGGCAGAGCTTAAGAATGCAGCCCCGATATACGGATCTGCTGGGTACTTAAGGACACAAGCCACACGCAGGTGGCAAGCAAGCGAGAATTATGGGCAGGTAGCAGGAATTTGGCGCTGGGGGTACAGAAACGAATTACGCCGTTAGCAGGCGGTTATACTTGGTTTCCCTCTCACCCATTTCTCGGATTCTGTGGAGGTCAGGCTTGATTAATGTAATAACCTGTGGGGCCCCGATAATCAGCGGGGCTCAATGGCATGGCCTGTGGCCCGGCCTGCTGGAGGAGGTGGGGCATCGAGAGGCGAGCCTCACAGCTCCACAGACCAGGCCACTGGACCCAGCAGGGCCTTGAGAAGCTGACTTCACTGCCCGGAGGGGCCTGCCATGCCACTGAAAGGCGGGGCATACTACTGCAGGGGTGGGGCGTCGAGCCCCACCTGTGATCTGTCAGGAAGTGATTGGACACTGAGAGGCTTGGGGGAGGAGCATGAATGGCATTTGGAAAACCGTTAGAAAAAAAAAACTGTGGAGGAAGGAGTAGTAGGAGTGGAGGGAGAGGCGGAAGGAGGGGAAAGCCTTCTGGAGCAGGGCAGGCCTGTGGAGGACCTGGCAAGCCTGGAGAGACCATTTGGCGCTTCTCGAGGAAGCCATTTGGGGCCTCGAGGGACCATTTGGGACCTCCTCTGAGGGCCATTTGGGGCCTCCTTCGGAGGTCATTCGGCGCCTTCCTCTAGAGAGGCCTGTGGAGAGTGGAGAGGCCTGCAGAGGCGGAGGAAGGGAAGAAAGGGAAAAGCTTTCCCCTTTGGAGCTCTGGAGGGCTGAGGTTTGCAGACCAACTAATAAAGGTCAGGGGGTCAGGCTGCCTATTGGAGGCTTGGAGGTTTGGTGGTTGAGGCTGCTCTTGGTTCTGGGTGTCTTTCCCAGGATGAGGTAGTCTCTGTTAGGTTTTTAAAAAGAGATAGCAGAGTAAGAACAGCAGCACTCACGTGGTATTCAGGTAAGGGGTAGGTTTATTCAGTAGACCTGCTGGGATCAGGCAAGGTGGGCACTCCAGGTGGCTGGGAAAGGCCTGGGAATGAGAGAGAGGAAAGAGAGAGGAAAGAGCTAGAGCAGAGAGAAAGCAGAGAGAGCTTGAAAAGAGCAGCAAGAGAGATAGAGAGAGCTAGAAAAGAACAGCAAGAGAGGAAAGAGGAAAGAGAAAAGAGCTAAAGCAGAGAGAAAGCAGAGAGCTAGAAAAGAGCAGCAAGAGAGTAGAGAGAGAGCTGAGAGCAGAGAGAGCTAGGAAAGAACAGAGAGAGAGCAGAGAGAGCTAAAATAGAGCAGTGAGAGAGCAGAGAGAGCTAGAATAGAGCAGTGAGAGCTAGAAAAGACCAGAGAGAGAAAGTCTGTGTCTGGGCTAGCCCTTATCTAGGGTATGGACAGAGAAAGGTGTGGCCACATCAAATTCAGATGTGACCTCAGCGGATGCAGATGTGACCTCTTCCAGGTGTCCCAGTTGCCTAGGTAACGCAGGTACTGGGTGGAGACTTTGCTGAGAGGAGGGTGGAGTCTGCTGGCCATCCAGGAATGGACCTTACAGTCTCAAGACCCTTTTCTGGTATACATAGTGTAAGTAAACTTCTTTTGCCCATCTTTCACTTTCTGAGCCTGGATGGATTGTCTTGCTCTCCGGAGGTCATAAGTATTCCGGTTATTAAAGTCACTGTGCCTTGTGTGTCACCCCTGGTCTGGAGAGTCACCCTGGCGGATACTGATTGTTTTACCACTACATACTAAATTCCAGTAACCTGGTGTTTAACTCACTAATTTACTTTTTTGTTGGTGGTGGGGCTTGAACTCTGGGCTTGGGTGCTGTCCCTGGGCTCTTCAGCTCAAGGCTAGTGCTCTACCATCACTTGAGCTACAGCGCCATTTCTGGTGGTTTATTGGAGATGAGTCTCACAGACTTTCCTGCCCGGGCTGGCTTTGAACTGTGATCTTTAAGCCGGGTGCTTGTGGCTCA
>NW_012267308.1:4559830-4561444 GCF_000151885.1 Dipodomys ordii
GTCGTGAGGCTTGAACTCTGGGGCCTGGGCGCTGTCCCTCAGCTCTTCAGCTCAAGGCAAGCGCTCTTCCATTTGAGCTATAGAATCACTTCTGGTTTTCTAGTGGTTTATTGGAGATAGGGGTCTCATGGTCTTTCCTGCCTGGGCTGGCTTTGAACCGCGATCCTCAGATCTCAGCCTCCTGAGTAGCTAGGATTACAGGCGTGAGCCCCCAGCGCCCGACTATTCTTCTGTTCTAAAGTTTTTTTTTTTTTTTTGGTTAGTTGTGGGGCCTGAACTGTAGGCCTGGATAGTGTCCCTCAGCTCTTCAGCTCACGGCTAGCACCCTACCACTTGAGCCACAGCTCCACTTCCAGCCTTTTCAGCTTACGTGGTGCTGAGGAATCGAACCCAGGGCATTATGCATGGAAGGCAAGCACTCTACCACTGAGCCACCTTCCCAACCCTGATGAGGCATTTCTTAATTACCTGAACATAGGCTTCTGGTAAGTTCTCTGCCAACCATCCAGGGCTCTTTCCCTTGTTCCAATAAGGAGATCACTTGAGGCTTAGGAATATAAAATCCTGTTCATGAGAAAAGACATGGAACTTGGTTATGCAGTGGGCAAATGAGATCCATTCTTTTGATGATCAAGCAAGAGATGCCATGACAGGAACAGCTAAAGAGGATAATACTTCAGCCATAGCCCACTGGAGCTGCCCATTGCCAAGGCTTCCTTTCCATTTTAAGAAGGAGAAGAAGGAACAGAAATGTCAAGGGTTTACTGGAAAAGCAGCTAAGAGTTTCACTGTGGAAAAAGGAGACATTCCAAAGGAGAGCTGCGGATTTCTGGTATCAATGCCCTTACCCATTGAAAGCAGATTGCTATAGTTCTCCAACATCACATCTCTGTACAAGTCCCTCTGAGCAGGGTCCAGGCATCCCCATTCTTCCTGAGAGAAGTCTATGGACACATCACTGAACACCACCGATTTCTGAAACTATAAACATATGTGCTCGCTGTGTAAGTGAGAAATGTTTCTGAGACTATTGTCCTTGTATTGTTGGATAAACCAAGTCAGTAATTGTGTTGGTGTCACTGAGAAACAGTATCTGAGCTCAGGAGTAATGATATGATTTTAGACTTTGAAAAGGGAGCAATATCCTCACTCTGTCCATACAAAGGTCCATACAGTAGGCAGAGAACACCAAGTCACTAGCTTGTTTTCCAGTACCATTTTCAAATACAAGAACTGGGTTAAGTCACAAAGGATCAGGATAAGTCTGAACACCTTGTTAATACCACAAAGGAAGAAAGTTACCAAAAGCTACTAAGATCATGTTGAAAAGCCACCTGGAAAACATTTTTCTGGGCCCAAAATTGCACAACCTGTTACACAAACTTTGAAGAATCATAATTGCAATGGACTTACCTCATTAAAAATGTTTCATCTGGCCGGGTGCTGGTGGCTCACGCCTGTAATCCTAGCTACTCAGGAGGCTGAGATCTGAACACTGCAGTTCAAAGCCAGCCTGGGCAGGAGAGACCGTGAGACTCCTATCTCCAATAAACCACCAGAAAACGGGAAGTGGCGCTGTAGCTCAAGTGGTAGAGCGCTATCCTTGAGCTGAAG
>NW_012267308.1:4563326-4576207 GCF_000151885.1 Dipodomys ordii
TGAGCCACCTTCCCAGCCCCGACCCTATTCTTAATGAGCGAGAATTTTGTTCTGTTTCTAATTTCACATTTTATATTCTTTTGGGGAGGGAATCATCACATCTACAGCTCAACCGTTTGTATAGTGGTGCTTGCAGTTGAATACCTACTCTCTTATACTAATCAAGTGCTTTATCATTGGCTGGCACTCCACTTCCAGGCTTCTGGTGGTTATTTGGAGTCTCACGGATGTCCCTGCCCCGGCTGTTTTTGAACCGCCATCCTCGGAGCTCAGCCTCCAGAGTAGCCGGGATTTCAGGCATGGGCCACCAGTGCCCAGCGGCGGTTATCATTTTTATGTATAACAACGTTCCAGACGCCCTGCGCCATGCTTGCTTTCTCGCGGGTGGAATCCTGCTCAGTCTACTTCACAAATCCTCATTTCCTTGTAAAATTTGGCCGGAAGCAGCTTTCTTACCGTTGGCGGGACACACAGTATTCCTTGTATGGAATGTATAAGAATCCAAGATGGCGGCCCCCAGGAGGAAGATCTGTGGCGGCCGCCATGTCAACCACAATGGAAACTGGAACCTTCGCAAAGGCTCGGCGGCGTTGCCACAGCAGCCGCGAGCGTGCGCAGTACAAACAAGCTCCACCCTCTCCGAGGGGACGTTTCAGAAGTCGCACCGGAAGTGACCTTCCCGAGCGGTTTGCAGCTACCCTTTGCCTCACGTCTGCGTTTTAATGCTGAGAATTCTTGGATGACTGCGGCTGGTCGCGATTAGAGCTTCTGCTGCGTCCGTACTGTGTGGGGATATAGAACGAGCGCCGGACTTGAGGTTCGGCGATGGGCGGCGGCCGCGGCGGCCGTCGATGGTTGTCATTGACGAGGTTCTCTTCTGGCTCCAGGATCTTGGAGATGAGACGCTGATTTGGGGGTCAGTATGGGGTGTGTGTCTGTGATCTGTTCGTTTTCTAACCTTACTTGAAAGTTCAGTAGTTTTTAGCCGCCTGTAGCGTTAACGATTCTCTACCTTGGGTGTGTAGTATTTTCTTTGTTGCTGAAATGTGACTTTCATTTTTAAAAGTTTTTTTTTCTTTGAGTCAAGAGTTATTTCGAAGTGCTTTTTCTGTTTCAAATATGTCTGGATAAAATTTTGAGTTAAAAAGCTTTATGGCTTATGTCCTGGTCGCTTCCGTCACGTCTGTTACATAGAAAGTGTGTCCTATAACGAAACCAATTGTATTGCTCTCTACACACACACACACACACACACACACATCTCCTTAGTATTTTGTTTAATTACAAGATTACATTAGATAAACTCATTGGAGAGATGTCTTTCTATCTTTTACTTTTTAAAAAAAATTTTGGCAGTCGTGGGCTTGAGGCCAGAGATGTCCCTGAGCTTTTTTGGCTTTGAAATGCGATCCTCGGATCTCAGCCTCCCGAGTAGCTAGGATTATATATGTGTGAGCCACCAGTGCCCAGCAGCTCCATCTGTCCTTTCTTCTGCTTTCTGTCTTATATATTTGAAAGTATGTTTGGAACACCTGTGTATTTTATTTTTATTTTGTCAGTCATGGGGCTTGAACTCCAGGGGCCTGTGCATTGCCCCTGAGCTCTTTGATCAAGGCTAGTGCTTTACCACTTTGAGCCACAGCGCCACTTCTGATTTTCTGGTGGTTAATTGGAGATAAAAGTCTCACACTTTCCTACCCAGGTTGTTTGAACTGTGATTCTCAGATCTTAGCCTCCTGAGTAGCTAGGATTCCAGTCATCCAGCCACAATATTTTTTTTTTTTTTGGGTCCGGTCATGGGGCCTGAACTCTGGGCCTGGGTGCTATCCCTCAGCTCTTCAGCTGGAGGCTAGCGCTCTACCACTTGAGCCACAGTGCCACTTCCGGCTTTTTTCTTCTTTTTGCTTATGTGGTACTGAGGAATTGAACCCAGGGCCTCAGGCATGCAAGGCAAGCACTCTACCACTGAGCCAACTTCCCAGCTCCAGCCACAATATTTTTAAAAATAATATATATGATTAAATAGCTCAGAGGATATGATAGCAAATCAAGCTTTTATCATTAAAAAAAAAACCCACACAATTTTCCCAAATGCCTTCCAGCATTTAGATAGTATTGCTTTTTAAAGTTTTTAATTCTGGGGGAAAATTACATTTACTTGCTATAAAGGTATAATTGTCATTTAAGTTTGCTTGTTTTATGCATCAATCTCTCCTCTCTTTGTTGGTATGTATACACAACACTGGGGTTTTTGTTTGTTTTTTAATTGTGTCAATCCTGCAGCTTCAGCTTAGAGCCTTGGTGCTGTCCTTGAGTTCTTTTGTTCAGAGGTAGCACTTTACCACTTGAGCAACAGTTCCACTTCCAATCTCTTGGTGGTTAAATAGAGATGAATCTCATGGACTTGCCTAGGCTGACTTGGACTGAGTCCTCAAATCTCAGCCTCCTAGTAGCTAGGATTATGGTGTGAGCCACTGATGCCCAGCAAAAGAATGTATTTTTTTTTTGGGGGGGTCCAGTCATGGGGCCTGAACTCTGGGTCTGGGCGCTGTCCCTCAGCTCTTCAGCTCAAGGTTAGCACTCTACCACTTGAGCCACAGCGCCACTTCTGGCTTTTTTTGCTTATGTGGTGCTGAGGAATCGAACCCAGGGTCTCATGCATGCAAGGCAAGCACTCTACCACTGAGCCACCTTCCTAGCCCCCAAAAGAATGTATTTTTAAATGTTTGTAATTCCTCTGGAATTTTCCTCCTAGAATTTGTCTACTGAATACTATGTGGTGGTGGATCCAGTATCATCACCCTTTGGGCAATACATGCCTTGTACATACTTGGACTTATTTACACAGTGTCATAGCTATGGCTCAATATTGTCTCATATGTTTATTGTTTTACTTGTTTTAGTATTTGATAATGGATGGTAATTGCTAATGGTAAGTTGCATGCTTTTGTGTGCCAAGGAGGTGATGGCTACTTTATAAGCATGTCATTTAATTTTCATATCTGATAGACGGCATTTTCAGCAGGGCATGGTGGAACACATCTGTAGTCCCAAAAGTGAGAGGTAGTCAGGAGAATTACAAGTTTGTGACCAGTTTAGGCTACATAGTAAGATCCTGTCCTACAAAACAAAGCCCACAAGAAAGAAAAAGACATTTCATCCTCATGTTTTGAAACTAAAACTAAGGTAATTTTATATTTTTATAGTTTTAAATCAGAAGAAACATAATGCAAATATGCCATAATGTTACTTCAGGTCTCATGCTTTCCCTCATATTTCACCATCATTTCTGCCTGTCACAATATTTAATCTCCAAAGCACTGCTGCTTTAGTGTAGTCCCAGAAGTAACATTTTCAGCATAATTTGGATACTAGTTTGAAGTGAAAATTCTTGAGCCCTACCTAAGGCAGCCTAAGTCAGAAATTGTGAGGGTGAAGTTGAGAATATTTAAACTGTGTGAACATGCCCTCGAGATGATTTGACTGTATACAAGATATTTGTTTGTTTTTGTTGGTCATGGGCTTGAACTCTGGGCCTACACGCTGTCCCAGTTCAAGGTGAGTGCTCTACCATTTGAACCATAGCGCCACTTCTGGTTTTCTGGTGGTTAGAGATGAGTCTCACGGATTTTCCTGCCTGGGTTGGCTTTGAACCATGATTTTCAGATCTCAGCCTCCTGAGTAGCTAGGATTACAGGTGTAAGCCACCCGTAAGCAGCAAATGTGTTCAAATTTGAGACACATTGCTTTGCAGTTTGTAGCTCAGGGACCATACCCACATACCCAGGAGTGTGTAAGTGGTGGATATTGAGTGATGACTGTAAGGCTTGTTCTTTCCAGGTTTCTTGGTATCTCTGGGAGTCTTCTGAACCATATGTCCTGCCAGAATCCAGGCCAACCTAAATTCATGGAGGACCACTAAGCTTTAATCGACTTAAGAGAAAAAGGGCTGAAAACCCTGTGACTATGCCAAGTAATAAAACTTCATTCCAGAAATCTACAATCCTTGTTCCAGAGGATTATGGGAGCTCATGTGAGGTAAGGAGGAGAAATCTTGGGCTTAGTGATTCCTCCCAGATAGGGTATCTTTAATCTGTTAGGGGAGCACAGGAAGCAGCCATATTCTTTAGCCTGCTCCTTTGGGTACCAAATTATAGATAAAAGGTAGCATCTAAAAGTATTCTTGGCTGAGATCGTGGCTTAGTGGTAGAGTGCTTTTCTAGCATGCATGAAGCCCTGAGTTCGATTTCTTAGTACCACATATACAGAAAAAGCTGGAAGTGGCGCGGTGGCTCAAGTGGTACAGTGCTAGTCTTCAGCAAAAAAGAAGCTCAGGGAGAGAGCCCAGATCTAGAGTTCAAGGTCAGGACAGAAAAAACAAAAAAAAAAACAAAGGTATTTACTTACTTTATGAATAGATGCAAATAAGCTGATATGGTGGCATTCTCATAGGGTCCCAGAACTTCAGAGGCTGGGCTGTGTAGTGAGATCCTACCTAAAAAAAAAAAAAAAAAGGGAAGAGAGTAGATCAAAACATCCTAACCAGGTGATGATGGCTTATGCTTATAATCTTAGGATCTAAGGATTACAGTTGGAAGTCAGCCTGAACAGAAAAGTCCAAGAGAGTCTTATCTCCAGTTAATCAGCAAAAAGCCAGAGTTGGAGGTGTGGTGCAAGTGCTAGCCTTGAGTAAACAACAAAAAACACAAGATCCTAAGTTCACTCTCTCTCTCTCTCTCTCTCTCTCTCCCTCCCCCTTGATACTTTGTCCAGGAAAATATATATCAGAGCTAGGTCTCTGTGACTCAAGCCTATGAGGATTGTGGTTTGAAGCCAGCCTTGGCAGGAAAGTCTGTAAAGACTCTAATCTCCAATAAACTACTCATAAAGCCTGAAGTGGCACTGTGGCTCAAATGGTAGATCATTAGCCTTGAGCAAAAAGAAGTTTAGGGACAATGCTTAGGCCCTTAGTTCAAGCCCCAGAACCGGCAAAAAAAAACAACAACAACAAAAAAAGGACCAGCAAAAACAAAACACACACACATTTTTTGCCCAGTCCTGGGACTTGAACTCAGGGCCTGGGCACTGTCCCTGAGCTGCTTTTTGCTCAAGGCTAGCACTCTACTACTTGAGCCACAGTGCCATTTCCAGCCTTTTCTGTTTATATGGTACTGAGGAATCAAACCCAGGGCTTCAAGCATGCTAGGCAAGCACTCTACCACTAAGCCCCAAGACATACTATTTTTAAGGAAACAATGTATTGAGAGTTTTAACCTGGCCTGGTGATGCACACCTCTATTAGCTATGTAGAAGCAGAGAGGAGGATCACAATTTGAGGCCAGCCTAGGCAAGTCAGAAAGGCTGTATGTCACAAATAAGCTTGTGTGGTGGCCCACATACGTATTCCTAGCTACTCAGGAGGCAGTTAGAAGAATCATGGTTGGAGTTCTTCCAGACTTTAGAAAGCTCAAGACCAGGCTCATGCCTGTAATCCTAGCTACTCAAGAGGTTGAGATCTGAGGATCTCGGTTCAAAGCCAGATCAGGTAGGAAAGACCAAGAGACTCTTATCTTCAATTAACCACCAGAAAACTGGACGTAACTGTGGCTTAAGTGGTAGAGTGCTTGCTTTGAGCTGAAGAGCTCAGGGACAGTGCTCAGGTCCAGAGTTCAAGATTTACAACCAACCAAAAAAAAACAACAACAAAACCCAAAAAAATTTCTACTAAATGAGATAGGGCATGAAGTAGTCTGCTTGCTTAGCAAATAGGAAGACCTTTTTGTAATCCTCAATACTAAGAGAAGGAAAAAGGAGAAAAATACACAAAATAAAAATCATTTATCTCATGGGCTGGAAGGTAGCTCAGTGGTAGAGCGCTTGCCTTGCATGCATGAGGCCCTGGGTTCAATTCCTCAGCACCACATAAGCAAAAAGAAAAAAGCCGGAAGTGGTGCTGTGCCTTAAGTGGTAGAGTGCTAGCCGTGAGCTAAAGAGCTGAGGGACAGCGCCCAGGCCCAGAGTTCAGGCCCCATGACCGGACCCCCCCAAAAAAATCATTTATCTCATGCAGAATAATTTCCTTTTAGAGACTGCACCTTGCTGTGTCACCTAGACTGTCATCAAGCCCCAGGCTGGAGGCAAGCAATCTTTCTACCTTAGTCACCCTAGTAGATGGAATATAGACCTGTGTCATCACAGGTGGCTCATGTAAATAAGTTTAGAATTGCAGGATAGATGTCTAGACACAATAGTGGCCTGCCCACTGCTGCCCACATGGATGCTGCACTATACCATCTTCGTTTTTTTTGGTCGGTCGTGGTGCTTGAACTCTGGGCCTGGGTGCTGTCCCTCAACTCTTCAGAAGCTCAAGGCTATCACTCTACCACTTGAACCACAGCATCACTTCTGGCTTTTTCTGCTTATGTGGTGCTGAGGAATTGAACCCAGGGCCTCATGCATGCAAGGCAAACACTCTACCATTGAGCCACCTTCCCAGCCCCTACACCATCTTGTTGAGTATATCATACCACAGTGGTGAGGAGGGGTACCTTTTCATCTTAAGAACCTTTTTGGCACTTAACTACCATCTCTGCCTGGTGGCCCCAGAACCAACATACACACACAAAGTAATATGGTCAGGGTCCTTGCTTGGGGAGAGCAGAGGTGTGTGGACTCTAGGTGACTCTGTTAGCTGAGCTTCTCAGCTTCCCACCATAGGACTGCAGTCTCCCCTGCATTAAGGACAGGTATGCAATATGATGATGGTTGCTAAAGTCTTCTCAATTATCTTCTCTCGAGGGACAAATCTCTCCTAGTTTTGAGCTGCTCACAGTGAGGCTTCGCTTTCTCTGTTGTCTACAAGTTGTTTGTCGTTTTGACTGTTTTTGCTGGTGGGTATTAGTTTCTTTTCAGCCATCTTGCTAACATTATGCTCCAGGGGTGAACCTTTTTTTTTTTTTTTTGCCATCCTGCGGCTTGAACTCAGGGTCTGGACACTGTCCCTGAGCTTCTTTTGCTCATGGCTAGCGCTCTACCACTTGAGCCATAGTGCTACTTCCAGCTTTTTCTGTTTATGTGGTACTGAGAAATGGAATTCAGGACTTCATACATGCTAGCAAGCACTCTCCCTCTAAGCCACATTCCCAGTCCTGGGGTGAGCTTTATTTATTTTTTTGGCCAGTCCTGCCTGGGCCTTGAACTCTGGGCCCCGGCACTATCCTTGAGCTTCTTTTGCTCAAGGTTAGCACTCTACCACTTGAGCCAAGGCTCCACTTCTGGCTTTTTCTGTTGATGTGGAACTGAGGAATCAAACCCTGGTCATCGTACATGGTAGGCGAGCACTCTACCACTAAGCCATGTTCCCAGCAGGGTAAGCTTTCTAAAAGAAGAGTTGGGCCAGCCATCAGTGGCTCACACCTATCTCCTAGCTACTCAGAAGGCTGAGATCTGAGGTTTGAGGTTCAAAGCCAGCCTGGGCAGGAAAGTCCAGTTAATCACCAAAAAGCCAGAACTGGCCCAGAAAATAAAAATAAAAACAAAAGAAGAGTTAAATCAAAGACAATAATAAAACCAGTTTTCTGTATTCCTTACTGTTGGTTTTTTTTTTTTTTGGGGGGGGGTCTGGGCGTGGGGCCTGAACTCTGGGCCTGGGCGCTGTCCCTCAGCTCTTCAGCTCAAGGCTAGCGCTCTACCTCTTGAGCGCCACTTCCAGCTTTTTCATTTTGATTATGTGGTGCTGAGGAGTCGAACCCAGGGCCTCAGGCTTGCAAGGCAAGTGCTCTACCACTGAGCCACCTTCCCAGCCCCTACTGTTGTTTTTTCTATCCTCCCAAAGCTATGTTAAATAGTAATTTGCCCTTCCAGGGATCTGTGTCCTTAAGGGATGTGACTATAGATTTCAGCAGAGAGGAATGGCAGCACCTAGAGCCTGCTCAGAGGAACCTCTACCGGGATGTGATGCAGGAGACTTACAGCCACTTGCTTTCCGTGGGTAAGCACTGCTTTGCTGGTATCTGAAAGGAGGCCTCCATGTGTTTCCATTTTCAATTGATTGAGTGCATGAGACATCTTAAACTTGTAATGGTTTTGTCCTTGATTCTTTTTTTTTTGGCCATTCATGGGGCTTGAACTAAGGCCTGGGCACTGTCCCTGAGCTGCTTTTGCTCAAGGCTAGCACTCTACCACTTGAGCTACAGAGCCACTGCTAGCTTTTTTGGTTTATGTGGTACTGAGGAGTTGAACCCAGGGCTTCATGCATGCTAGGCAAGCACTCTACCACTGAGCTATATTCCCAGCCCCAGTCGGTTGTTGATTGTCCAGGATTCTTTATCTCCTTGGGGCACTCTTAATGTCACTTGGTTCTTAGAGAGATATGTTACTTTTTTTTAAAAAATTAAGCACCAAAACATT
Organism: Dipodomys ordii; assembly: GCF_000151885.1. NCBI lineage: Eukaryota > Metazoa > Chordata > Mammalia > Rodentia > Heteromyidae > Dipodomys > Dipodomys ordii. The sequence goes on from NW_012267308.1 coordinate 4,571,736, forward strand.
ATTGATTGGGATCTGCAACATGATTAGCTGGACCTAGTCCTTTATCATTTCCTGTGAACAGGGTACCAAGTTCCTGAGCCAGAGGTTTTCATGGTGGACCAAAGAAAGGAGCCATGGGCATTGCAGGGTGAAAGCCCACATCAGAATTGCCCAGGTGAGTGAACTGCAGGTAGATGAAAGATAAGGAAGCAAAATGAGAAGATATCTCAGCTATCTTGAGAAAACTTGGTACCTTTGAAGTGATGTTAAAATGTCTGTTCTGGCTGGGCACTGATGACTTGTGCCTGGGGATCATGGTTTAAGACCAGTCCAGCCTGGAAAGTCAGTGAGACTTTTATCTCCAATAAACTACTCAGAAAAAGGGGGATGTGAAGCTGTGGCTCATTTGGAAAAGCACTAACCATGAGCACAAAAAGACTTAGGAACACGGCCCAGGCCCTGAGAATCCAAGCCTCATGACTGGCAAAAAACCCAAATACCTCTTCTTGCTGGACACTGGTAGCTCATCCCTGTAATTCTACTAAGGAGGCTGAGATCTGAGAATCACAGTTCAAAGCCAGGCAGGACAGGAAAGTTTGTGAGACTCATCTCCAAGTAACCACCAGAAAACTGGAAGTGGCACTGTAGTTCAAAATGATAGTGCACTAACCTTCAAGAACCACAACTGATCAAAATAAATAAATAAAGCCTCTCCTAAAATGGCCTATTTTGTTTTTCCTTTGGGGCTTTTGATAATGGGTTCTCAGATATAGAAATGTCTTTTAGGAAGTGGAGCTCTGGCTCAAAGAAATGTCTTCTATTTGGAAGACCTTGTCCTTTCTGTCTTCTTCCTTGGCGTTTTGGATTCTAGAAGGATTCTAGAACTTATGTCATTCTGCCTCATGAAAGAACATCCTGTTGTAGTCTACTCTTTTTTTTTTTTTTGCCAGTCCTGGGCTTGAACTTAGGGCCTGGGCACTGTTCCTGAGCTTCTTTTGCTCAAGGCTAGCACTCTACCATTTAAGCCACTGTACCACTTCTGGCTTTTTCTGTGTATGTGGTACTGAGGAATCGAACCCAGGGTTTCATGCATACTAGGCAAGCACTCTACCACTAAGCCATATTCTCAGCCCAAGTGATGTTTTCTTGCGTTTCATTCTAGAATTGCAGCAGAGTGGTGACCAGACAGACAGCTGCCAGCAAATGGAAAATAAAACATTAAGAGACATTGTTTTAATCAAGAACATACCATCTACAAAGTGTTATTATGAAGATAAAGATATTAGAAAAGTAATTCCACTTAGCCCAAATGGTGGTATTCCTCCTCCCCAAAGACCCCACCAGCAAGACTCATTTGGGAATGACCTGAAACATAATCTAGACTGTCAAAGTTATAATAGAAATAATGCATCAAAGAGCACTAAAAAGATGGATGGACATGGTAAAATATCTTCCTTTACTATGTATGAGTGTCCTATAACAAGAGAAAGACTATGGGACCATAATCAATGTGGGAAAGTCCTCAGTTATAAAGTACCTGTTCAATATCAGAAAATTCATACGGTGGAGAAATCCTTTGATTATGCCGAATTTGGAAAGATCTTCACCCACAAGTCACAGCTCAATGTACATATAAAAGCCCATATAGGAGAAAAACTCTATGTGTGTATTGAATGTGGGAAGGCGTTTGTCCAAAAGCTAGAATTCATTGCACATCAAAAGAACCATACTAGAGAGAAGCCCTATAAATGCAATGATTGTGGCAAGTCTTTTTTCCAAGTATCTTCTCTTTTCAGACATCAGAGGATTCACACTGGAGAAAAACTCTATGAATGCAGGGAGTGTGGGAAAGGCTTCTCTTATCACTCCGATCTTAGTATACATCAGAAAATTCATACTGGAGAGAGACACCATGTATGCAGCGACTGTGGCAAGGCATTCACACAAAAGTCCACACTCAAGATGCACCAGAAGATCCACACGGGTGAGAGATCCTACATATGTATTGAATGTGGACAGGCCTTCATCCAGAAGACACACTTGGTTGCACACCGGAGAATTCACACCGGAGAAAAGCCATACCAATGTAGTCACTGTGGGAAAGCCTTCGTTTCCAAGTCACAGCTCCAGGTACATCAACGGATTCACACAAGGGGGAAACCTTATATATGCACAGAATATGGGAAGGTCCTCAACAATACTTCAAACCTCACTCCACCAAAGAAAGTTCCAATCAGAGAGAAGTCTTCCATCTGTACTGACTGTGGGAAGGCCTTTACCTACAGGTCTGAGTTAATTATTCATCAGAGAATTCACACTGGAGAAAAACCTTATGCATGTGGTGAGTGTGGAAAGGCCTTCACTCAGAAGTCAGCACTCACAGTGCATCAGAGGATCCACACAGGAGAAAAATCCTATGTGTGTATGAAGTGTGGGTTAGCCTTCATCCAGAAGGCACATTTGATTGCACATCAGGTAATTCATACTGGACAGAAACCTTATAACTGTGGCCAGTGTGGGAAATTCTTTACTTCCAGGTCACAGCTGCATGTGCATAAACGAATTCATACAGGAGAAAAACCCTATATATGTAATATATGTGGGAAGGCATTTACCAACAGGTCAAATCTCATCACTCATCAGAAAACACACACAGGAGAAAAGTCCTATATATGTTCTAAATGTGGAAAAGCCTTCACTCAGAGGTCAGATTTGATTACACATCAGAGAATTCATACCGGAGAGAAACCATATATATGCAATACCTGTGGGAAAGCCTTCACCCAGAAATCACACCTCAATATACACCAGAAAATTCATACTGGAGAGAGACAATATGAATGCCGTGAATGTGGGAAAGCCTTCAACCAGAAATCAATACTCATTGTGCATCAGAAAATCCACACAGGAGAGAAACCTTACGTATGCGCAGAATGTGGGAGAGCTTTCATCCGCAAGTCAAACTTCATTACCCATCAAAGAATCCATACTGGAGAGAAACCCTACGAATGCAGTAACTGTGGGAAATCCTTTACCTCCAAGTCTCAGCTCTTAGTACATCAGCCAGTTCACACAGGTGAGAAGCCCTATGTGTGTACTGAGTGTGGGAAGGCCTTTAGTGGCAGGTCAAACCTCAGTAAGCACCAAAAAATCCATACTGGAGAGAAGCCTTACATCTGTTCTGAGTGTGGGAAGACGTTCAAACAGAAGTCAGAGTTGATTACACATCACAGAATTCACACTGGCGAGAAACCTTATGAATGCACTGACTGCAGGAAATCTTTCACCAAGAAATCCCAGCTCCAAGTGCATCAGCGAATTCACACAGGGGAGAAACCTTATGTGTGTGCTGAGTGCGGGAAGGCCTTTACGGACAGGTCAAATTTAAATAAACATCAAACCAAACACACCAGAGATAAGCCATATAAGTGTGCAGTCTGCGGGAAAGGCTTTGTTCAGAAATCAGTGCTCAGAGTACATCAGAGTATTCACATTTAAAAGCAACTGTGAGAAAATGCTCACTGACGATATGTTTTATTTGGCTTTATTGCATGGATAGGACATAGTATGTGTATTATTGTAAGTAGAAATGCCCTCATACATATCACTGCTCAAAAGGACCTCTGAGAAGGCCCCCAATGGTGGGAGGAGTTGAGCTTCCTACACCATCATGTTATGAAATTGACAAATACATGATGAAAGGACACAGCCCATTTGACACATCTATAAGAAGCTTTCTCTGAAAAAAATGCAATAGAATGATGTTACCAAAGTATTAATAGGAAAGATGATAAGTCAGTGTAAATGGTTCAGTGCCAACAAACTGGTAAAAGCATAAAATTTCTATAGGAGTAGTAGACCAGTCCTTGGTGTGTAAGTTGGTTGTTGCAGAATAATTGTCTAACAGGGTCATGTGTTTTCTTTCTATAGTAGGATCTAAGACATTTGTGTATGTCAAATCCCCAACTGAATATTAAAATCAAGAAAGAAGCCGAACGCCAATGGCTCATGACTGTAATCCTAGCTGAGGCTGAGGTCTGAGGGTTTCGGTTCAAAGCCAGCCAGGGCAGGAAAGTCTGTGAGACTCTTCAATAAACCAGCAAAAATCTGGAAGAGGCACAGTGGCTTAAGTGGTAGAGTGCTTGCCTTGAGGGAGAGTGCCCAGGCCCAAGGTTCAAGCCCCACAAACTGACAGAAAAATAAAGATACAATAAAAGATACCTCCTAAAAGATACACAAACCTAAGAGTATATGTGGACTCCTCACTGAAATCTATCATCAGGCTTTGTAACCCGTTTCAGTAGCCATCAAGAGTCTTTGAATCTCACAAGCCATTGGCACATGGTCTTTTGAACTGCCATTTCCTTTAGGAAAGCTTGAAGTCATTTTTCTACCATTTTTATCCATTTAAATGACCCATCACAATTCTTCACACCTTTGCCTTTGCCACTGTGTGTGTGTGTGTCTGTGTGTGTGTCTGTGTGTGTGTGTGT
>NW_012267308.1:4576257-4579576 GCF_000151885.1 Dipodomys ordii
TGTGTGTGTGTGTCTGTGTGTGTGTGTGTCTGTGTGTGTGTGTGTCTGTGTGTGTGTGTGTCTGTGTGTGTGTGTGTCTGTGTGTGTGTGTGTCTGTGTGTGCGTGTGTGCATGCTGGGCTTGGGGTTAAAACTCAGGGTTTGGGTGTTGATCCTGAGCTATTTTGCTCAAGGCTAGTATTCTATCACCTGAGCTACAGCTCCACTCTCCACTGATTTATTTTTGGAAGTTAATTAGAGACAAGAGTCTCATGGACTTTCCTTCCCAGGCTGGCTTTGAATCTCAGATCTCAACCTCCTGAGTAGCTAGGATTACAGGTATGAGCCACCAGTGCCTGGCTGCCTTTGTGACTTTTTATTTGCCAGTCCTCGGGCTTGAACTCAGGCACTGTCTCTGAGTTTCTTTTGCTCAAGGCTTGTGCTCTACCTCTTGAGCTACAGCCCCACTTTCAGCTTTTTCTGTTTCTGTGGTATTGAAGAATCAAACCTGAGGCTTCATGCATGCTAGGCAAGCACTCTACCACTGAACCACACTCCCAGTCCCATCCTTTTTGACTTCTTTTTTGGCTAGTTCTGGGCTTGAACTCTGGGCCTGGGCACTGTCCCTGAACTGCTTTTGCTCAAGGCTAGTGCTCTACTAGCACAGTGCCCTTTCTGGCTTTTTCTGTGTATGCGGTACTGAGGAATCGAACCCACGGCTTCATGCATGCAAGGCAAGCCACATTCCTAGACCCTTTGTGACGTTTAAAGAACAAATCCATAACTTTGAATCAAACAACTTATGTTCACTGTCAGCTTTCTGTCTACCTTCCTGTCATGCCCTACTCTACAAGGATTCTTCCATGGCCCTCAAATACATATAACATTGGCATTTGCAGTATATCTACAAAGAGCCCAGCACTTCACTGTATCTGGGGAGTTGCTCCATCTATTTCTTCCAATGATGCCTCCCCACTGTCCTCTTCCTAATATTCCAGCTTGTTTCCCTTCTTTCACCCTACATCCATTTAGTCATGATCTCTGAAGTGAAACGACTATTGTCTTTTAAAAAGAAAATGAAGAATAGGAAACCCCACTTGGATTTGCTGGCATAACTAAATTCCTACACCTAGCAGGTGAATTATTCTTACTCATAAAGGAGTAAGTATCAGACTTTCCATAGTCATTTACATGAATATCTCCATTATGAGACAGTTGAGTAAAGTATGAGTAATGGTTGAGTTTTACTATTAAAACAAAACAATAACAAAAACCCAAGTGCCAGTGACTTACCCCTATAATCCTAGCTACAGAGGAAGCTGGCATCTGAAGAACATGGTTGAAGCCAGCCCAGACAGGAAAGTACATGAGACTCATAACACCAATTAACCAGGAAAAAGGAGTGTGAAGGTGTGGTTCAAGTGGTTAAGTGCCAACCTTAAGTTTAAAAGTAAAGGATAGCCAGCACTAAGGCCCTGAATTCAAACCCCAGTACCACAAATACACACACAACCAAGGAAGTTTGAGAACAATGAAGTTAGGTAATATTAACTCAGCATTTAGGGCTTATGTTAAGCACAATTATGGAATGGACACCACTCAGTCCAAAGTACTCTAATCATGCCCAGATAACCATATGAATTGCATATATGCACATCATAAATCTGGGAGAATATGCTGGGTGACACCAAGGAGGAACTAAAATAGTAGTTTGGTAAAGATAATTGTATACTTATGTAGCCAATAAATTAGTATATTTTACAGACTATATGTTTACAGACAATGTTAAAGGCTGGTTAGAGTACAGCATGATCACATTGTGTTCTAAAAATATTAAGAATTGTACTACAGTACATGAGGGTAAGGATAAGATGGGGAAGAATGATGGAAGGGGTGACATTAATGTAAAGGTATTGTACTCATAATCAGACTCCTGGAACTGAAATCCCCTTTACCAGTACTTACTAATAATAAAAAGAAACAGTAAGATATAGTCTTAAATGGTTTATTCCAAGTTTGTTAGTGGTTATGATGGTTAAGATTATTGTCATGTAGGCTGGGCACTGGTGGCTCACGCCTGTAATCCTAGCTACTCAGGAGGCTGAGATCTGAGGATCATGGTTTGAAGCCATCCTGAATAGTAAAGTCCCTGGGAGACTCTTACCTCTAATTAACCACTCAAAAGTGGGAAGTGGTGCTGTGGCTCAATTGGTAGAGCCTCTAGCTTTGAGCACAGAGAGGCTCAGGGATATTGCCTAGTCCCTGAGTTCTGGCCCAAAACTGGCACACACACACACAAATTACAAAACAGAACCAGGGAAGAGAAAAAGGGAGAAATTAGACTTTCCATAAAATAATTTTGAGGGGGCTGGGAAGTTGGCTCAGTGTGCATGCATGAAGCCCTGGGTTTGATTCCTCTGTACCACACAAGCAGAAAAAGCCAGAAGTGGCACCATGGCCCAAAGTGGTAGAGTGCTAAACTTGAGCTGAAGAGCTGAGGGACAGTGCCCAGGCCCATAGTTCAGCCCCCATGACCAACAAAAAATAATAATTTTGAGGTAGCTCTGTAATTCTGTATAATATACACCAAGTGAAAAAAATAAGTAGTATGGTTAAGCAAAATAGTTTTCAATAAAATCAAGGGGAAATAGAATATATTAAAAATAATAATTTTATGAAATAAAGGAATTATATATATATATATGTATATATGTGTGTGTATCCTCAAATATTTATTTTTTTGTCAGTCGTGGGGCTTGAACCCTGGGCCTGGGCACTGTCTCTCAGCTCTTCAGCTCAAGGTTAGTGCTCTACCACTTGAGCCACAGCGCCACTTCTGGTTTTCTGAGTGGTTTATTGGGGATAAGAGTCTCACGGACTTTCCTGCCTGGGCTGGCTTTGAACTGTGATCTTCTCTGAGACTCTTATCTCTAATTAACCACTAGAAAACCAGAAGTGGCCCTGTGGCTCAAGTGGTAGAGTACTAGCCTTGAGCTGAAGAGCTCAGAGACAGCGCTCAGGCCCAGAGTTAAAGCCCCACAACTAACCAAAGAGAAAAAATTTGTAGAGGGACTTGGAATGTAGCTTAGTGGTACAGTGCTTGCCTACCATTCATGAAGTCCTGAATTCCATTCCTCAGTACCACATAAACAGAAAAAGCTGGAAGTGGCACTGTAGCTCAAGTGGTAGAGTGGCAGCCTTGAGCAAAAGTAACTCAGAGGGGTTGGGAAGGTGGTTCAGTGGTAGAGCACTTGCCTTGCATGCATGAGGCCCTGGGTTCAATTCCTCAGCACCACATAAGCAAAAAGAAAAAAGCCGGAAATGGTGCTGTGGCTCAAGTG
>NW_012267308.1:4580618-4588883 GCF_000151885.1 Dipodomys ordii
ACCTAGAGTTCAGGCCCCACAACCAACCAAAAAAAAAGGACTTTCCACATTTTACATTCATAGGGCTTTTCACCAGTATGAATTAGCTGGTGCTCAATCAGTTTTGAATTGCTACCAAAGGCTTTCCCACACTCCTTATAAGGCTTTTCCCCAGTGTGAATTCATTGAGTTGAGCAAGGTCAGAAGCACTACTAAAGATCTTCCCACACACTTGACCATCAAAGGGTGTTTACTGTGTGCATTCTTTGATGCTGGATAAATTTTCAACCACTTCTAAATACTTTCTTGCATTCCTTACACACAAATGTTTCTCACCTCTGTGAATCCTCTGATGCTGAGATTGGAGCCATTAGTAAAAGCCTTCCCACATTTCTTACATAGGTTTTGGGGGTCCGGTCGTGGGGCCTGAACTCTGGGCCTGGGCGCTGTCCCTCAGGTCTTCAGTTCAAGGCTAGTGCTCTACCACTTGAGCCACAGTGCCACTTCCGGCTTTTTTCTTTTTGCTTATGTGGTGCTGAGGAATCGTACCGAGGGCCTCAGGCATGCAAGGCAAGCGCTCTACCACTGAGCCACCTTCCCAGCCCTCTTACATAGGTTTCTTACCACTGTGAATTCTTTGATGTCGAGTAAGGGCTGATCCAAAACTAAAGGCCTTTCCACATTCGCTGCATATATAAGGTTTCTTACCTGTATGAATTCTTTGATGCCAAGTAAGGGCTGATCCACTACTAAATGCCATTCCACAGGTTTTACATTCAAAGGGCTTCTCACCAGTATGGACTCTCTGATGTTGAGTTAGGTTTGAGCCACTGCCAAAGGCTTTCTCGAAGTCCTTACACTGATAAGGTTTCTCATCTGTGTGAATTCTATGATGCGGAGTGAGAGCTGATTTGAAACTAAAGGACTTGTCACATTCCTTACACTCATAAGTCTTTTCTCCACTGTGAAGGATCTGATGTCGAATAAGGCCTGAGCCAAAACTAAAGGCTTTCCCACAGTCCTTACATTCGTAAGGCCTCTCACTGGTATGAATTCTCTGATGGTAAGCAAGGTTCGCACCACTACCAAAGGCCTTGCCACATTCCTTACACTTCTAACGTTTCTCACCCATATGAATTCGCTGATGGCATATAAGGACTGATATGAAAACAAAATCCTTCCCATATTCCTTACATTCAAGGAGTTTCTCATTAGTATGAATTCTCTGATGTTGGGTACTTTAAGTGGGCATGTCTTCAGAAGGAAATATCATTTGACTGAAATGTCCATCCAGAGATCCCTGTTTTCTCTCAATCTGGCTTTTACATTTCCAATCACGTCTGAAACTTAGACACTCAATGCTGTGTTTTGTAAAGCTTTCCATTATCTCCACTTAGGAGATAATTCAATAAATATCCTTTTCTCAGAAAGAAATTCTTGATCTCAACTTTCATTTACAACCTGAAAGAAAATATAAAAGCAAACATTTACTTTTCCATGTTCTGGGAGAAATAAAACTTGTATTAATGGGGCTGGGAAGGTGGCTCAGTAGTAGAGTGCTTGCCTTGCATGCCTGAGGCCCTGGGTTCGATTCCTCAGCACCACATAAGCAAAAAGAAAAAAGCTGGAAGTGGCACTGTGGCTCAAGTGGTAGAGTGCTCGCCTTGAGCTGAAGAGCTGAGGGACAGCGCCCAAGCCCAGAGTTCAGGCCCCATGACCGGACCCAAAAAAAAAAAACCAAAAAAACTTTTATTAATGGACAATGAAAGGCATTGATGCAATTATTTTTCATAAAAAGTGTTTTTCATATATGTTCCTCAGATATGGGGTAGTTTTGGAAATAGACAAGGAAAACAGAAGGAATGATGAAGTCAGACTGATGGGTAAAAGAAATTTTTTTTGGGGGGGGTCTGATCATGGGGCCTGAACTCTAGGCCTGGGCGCTGTCCCTCAGCTCTTCAGCTCAACACTAGCGCTCTACCACTTGAGCCACAGCGCCACTTCCGGCTTTTTTCTTTTTGCTTATGTGGTGCTGAGGAATCAAACCCAGGGCCTCAGGCATGCAAGGCTGGGAAGGTGGCTCAGTGGTAAGAGTGCTTGCCTTGTATGCATGAGGCCCTGGGTTCGATTCCTCAGTGCCACATAAGTAGAAAAATCTGGAAGTGGCACTATGGCTCAACTGGTCTCTAGAGCGCTAGTCTTGAGCTGAAGAGCTGAGGGACAGAGCCCAAGACCAGAGTCCAAGCCCCAAGACTGACAAAAAAAAAAAAGAAAGAAAAAAGAAAAAAAACAGACAGAATAATGAAAAACAAATCATATGACCAATTTATAAGAGAAAATAAAAAATGTTCATCTGATGGGACAGTAGGAGTTTGGAGTTTCTACTGTTTCCCAAGGAGAAAACTTTAGAACCAGGTCACATGATAAACAAGAATTTTCAAGAAAAGAAAAGCAAGTCCTGTCCTAATGAAGATACAAGGATTTCAGGGGGGGGGAAATAAATAAAATCATAACTACCTTGCAGTTGCCTTCTGGATGTTCAACTTCCATTCTTTACAATTCTTAGGAGGCCTCTATCCAAGCAAGGCAAGACTGGAGAAGGAAAAAGGAGTCAGTAAACACCAAGCTCTTCTGGGAACCTACTAGCCATTTCAGAGGTCACTATATCGCTCAGTCCCTACCCCTACCATAAACAGAAGGAGGAGGTCAGAGAAGTTGAAGGTATCCTTTTCATTCTGGGCATCAGGCAAAAAGCAGGATCACTGGGACTTGGGGTGTGGTTCTGTCATAACTAGCAACAGTGAGGCCCTGAGTTTAATGCTGACCACACACACACACGTGTGCGCACACACACACAAAGGATCATTGCAGTTCTTCACAGAATCTATTCTGAACTTAGAGAAGTTTTCTGGAGTCACAAAAACAACAACGATGTCTCCTCCACATCCCCCACCTTCAATTGGCTGTATGGGCACAGAGCCACACAAACTCGTTTGCACTAGGGGATACAAAAATCATGGCACCCTGGGCTGGGATGTAGCTCAGTGGCAAAGCACTTGCCTAGCAAGTGCAATGTCCTGGGTTCGATCCCCAGTACCAAAAAAGAAAAGAAAAAAAATCATGGCACCCTGTGCGAGCCCCAAATTCCAAGCTATAAGACTTGAAAGGACCTGGGAGTTTGGAAGGCCTTCTCCCATCATACTCTCAGAATGCTGAGAGTTTTCTGAAAAGGTCAATTGGTCCTGACAACAGAAATTCAGATTTCTATCCTGTGTGTAGGCTAATTCAACCCCAAACTTTCTGGGAGCTTGGGGATAGACAAACGCCTATGCAAATTGTAAGTAATTTATTGTTTACCTACTTCCTAAGATAAGGAAGTCATTTCACTTGAATATGATTGTATCACATGATGGGTGTTTGTGACTTCAAGAACATTGACACCTCACTTTCTGTACATATGCCCCTGTACCCTACTCAATATACCTTGTAAAAAGGATCTTCAGCACCTGAAGCTGGTGAAAGGCTTCAGGCCCCTGGTACCACAAACCTCAATTCTATGGATAGATCTCCCTCTGTTACTCCCTTGTTCCCCGTTGCAGTGGGTGGGACAGCACCCAAACATAAACAAATACCCTGCATACTGTAATAACCTTGACGATGAGTGCGCTCAAAGATGACAAAAGTTTTATTTGGTCCACCAGGACTGCCTTGTAACGGGCTAAGGTCAGAACTAAGAGCAGCAGCGACCTGTCCAATAGGGCAGAGTTTATAAAGAACAGGTTTACAGAAGCTCAAAGATCACTACTAGGGGTGGGATTATTCTTCAACTGATGATCAGGACCAGACAGAGATACCAGACTGGGGGTGGGAGTTAACAAAAAATGGAAAACTGGGTTCTTACATGTACACATGTTCCCACATCACATTTAGACTCCAAAGTGTGCCTCTCACACTCCCACAGTGACACACACCTTGGAGACGCGGTGACACAAGCACCCAATAGTTTTTTAAAAAAATCACAACTACACGTGGGGAAACAGCCACAAACTTCAAAGTTTGAGTCTCCCACAGCTACACACCACACACACACACACACACACACGGTTCTGCTGGCTAAAGCTTGTAATCCTAGCTACTTGGTGCTATCCCTTGGCGCTTCCCTTCCCTCCCTCCCCCTCACCCCCCAGTCGTGGGGCTTGAACTCCGGGCCTGGACACTTTCCTCGAGCTTTTTCCCTCAAGGTCAACGCTCTACCACTTTGAACCACAGCGCCATTTCCGACGTTTTGTTAGGTGAGATAGGAGTTTCACGGACTGTGCTTCTCGGGTTGTCTTTGAGCAGCCTTTGACTCAGCCTCCTGAGTAGCTAGGATTACAGGCCTGAGTCACCCGCGCCCGGCTTTTTTTTTTTTTTTGGTCGGTCGTGGGGCCTGAACTCTGGGCCTGGGCACTGTCCCTCAGCTCTTCAGCTCAAGGCGAGTGCTCTACCACTTGAGCCACAGCGCCACTTCCAGCCTTTTCGTGGTGCTGAGGAATCGAACCCAGGGCCTCTTGCACTCAAGGCAAGCACTGTACCGCTGAGCCACCTTCCCAGCCCCCCCTACATTCCCCCCCCCCTTTTTTTAAGCTTGCGCTCTACTTATTTGAACCACAGCTCCGCTTCCGGCTGCGTGTGTGTGTGTGTGTGTGTGTGTGGTTACTTGGAGATGAAGCTCACGGATTTTCCTACCCAGGCTGGCTTCGAACCACGATCCTCCCAGATTACTGAGTCTAGTGAAATTTTTCTTTGACAGCCCAGCCTGAGTATCCAACTAATTGGCTTCCGCGCGCCTCGTTGCCTGGCAACGAACAGGGGCCGCCGTGCCTCCTGGGAAATGTAGTCTAAAGCTTCGCAGGGATTGGGATGGGCGAGTCACAGTTGGGTGGCGTCATCCTGGCTCTGGCTGAATTCAGCTTGAAGCTCGGAGCGCGTGGGAGGGAATAGGAAACGAAAAGCTAAACCGTTGAGACACCCGTCCTGGAGATCGGGTGGACAGAGGTAAACACTTAGAACTGGGCCCTAAGGGGCATAACAGATTCAGTACTGAGAAGCAGGCTTCAGGTAGTCTCAAGCCCTTGGCTACGTGACTTTTATCAAAGGCTATTTACTTTTTTAACTTAGTTAACTTTTTTTTTTTTTGGCCAGTCCTGGGGCTAGAACTCAGGGCTTGGGCACTGTCCCTTAGCCTCTCCGTGCTCAAGGCTAGAGCTCTACCATTTGAACCACAGCACAACTTCTGGCTTTTTTGTGTGTGTGTGTGGTCGGTTGTAGGTTTTGAACTCTGGGCCTGGCCACTGTCTCTGAGCTCTTCAGCTCAAAGGCGAGTGCTTTACTACTTGAGCCACAGCACCACTTCCTGTTTTCTGGTGGTTAATTGGAGATTAGAGTCTCAAGGATTTTCCTGCCCAGGCTGGCTTTGAACCACAATCCTCAGATCTCAGCCTCCTAAGTAGCTAGGATTACAAGTGTGAGCCACCAGCACCTGGTCTTCTTCTTCTTCTTTTAATGCTATTCTTGGCACTTGGATTCAGGGCCTGGGGGCTGTCCCTTAACTTTTTTGCTCAAGGCTGGCACTCTACCACTAGAGAGCTACAGCTCCACTTCTGGCTTTTTTGGTCATTAACTGTTAGAAATGCATGACTCTGTGGTATCAGAAATGAATATAGACATACAAGAGGTATAGCAAAAAAGTGCAATGCAGTTACTCTACCTAGAGCTATGCAGGCACCCCATGCAAAGCAGTTTGCTGGGTTTTTAATCCTAATCCAAACTGTCCCTCCTCCATATCAAGGAGTTGGGTTCACAGTCAAAGTACAATTGATTATCAAGATTAGGAAAGGAGCCATTCCTTAATTCCTGTTAGCCTAGAAGCCTCTTCTCTCATAGCTAAGCATGCTCTTTCTCTAGGCAACAGTAGGCCCATTTAGTAAAGGCAGTAAATGATTAGCCCCTACCCCCTTTATCTGTGAGAGCTCTCCTTTGGGATAGCTATAACCATGTAAGGCAGCAAGATCCCCGAAATCTCAAAGGTCATATGGTCACCTGAGAGGGTACTCCTTTGGGACTGCTAAAATTATATAAGGCAGCAAGATTCCCCAGATCTCAGATGTTATAAAAGTCACCTGAAACAACAGCTAACACTTCACTCCTCTCTTGTGAGGAGTCTTGCTGGTCCCTTCGGCAGTAAGCCTTTTCCTTATTCTTGGTACATGGACATCTGTGTGGTTTTCTGGCAAAGTCTAGTTTAACACTATCAAAACTTTATTCTTTTTCACGTATCAATTAGTTTATTCTTCAACAAGAGATTTATCTCCCTAACACGGCTAGTTGGTAACAAGCAGTACAGAATAGTAACTACTTAAATAATTCCAGGAAATATCAGCACACAATACCAAATACAACTTGATGGAAAATAATACTTTCTCTCACAACTGAAGACTCCCACACACTCCTGCCCAGGCTGGCTTCAAAACACAATCCTCAGAACCCAACAACTTAGCTATGCTTACAGGCGTGAGCCCCAAACCCTGGCAAGGCTTCCTCCATTCTCTTGCCAGTGGCCAATGACCCTTTCATGATCCTGGCCTTGAACTGAGAGCCTGAAACGTCCACCCCGGGTACTGACGGGAATTCCCAAAAGCTGCGGGACGCGCCGGTTAACGAGCCGTCGAGTTCCAGGCTCAGGCCACGAATTCCGCCGCGCGTGCCACGCTGCCTGCCACTACCTTCCACGCGGGCAAGCCAACCCGATTTCACGGAGTTGGACTACATTTCCCAGAACGCATCGCGCTTAGCCTCCCGCCTCCCGCCGCAGCTTCACTTTCGCGTCATCGCGAGACTTGGCCGTTGTCGCGTTGTGAGAAGGGCCAAGGCTGTGTGGGAAGCTTGTACAGTGCTGTACTTGGCTGACGGGAGACCAACCCAATTATCGGGTGCTGAACTCAAGCGAACAGCGAATTGCGCTTATGCAGAGGTAAAAGTGTCCGCCGTGACAAGAAAGAAACGTCCCGAGGAAGCGATGCGACTGTAATTACGGTGTGTGGCCGCGTCCGTGTTGTCTGTCGGTGACTGTAGACCCACTGCGCGCGTGTGACTGACTGTTCTGTGCGTTTCCCGGCAGATTTCTAAGTGTGTCAGGTGGACCTTGGTGACTGCTGTGGTGACAGGGTGTTTCCAGGTGCATGTGTTCCCCTGAGGGGGTGCTGCAGATATGCCTGCTCTCACGGGTGCGTGGAGTTTATGTGTATGACAGTTGTGGCGGATACACCGTTACGTGACACACTGGTTTCCTGAACCTGTTAACACGATCGGGGTGACTGCTGTATGTGGGTCTTTATTTCTGTGACTATGGGGTTGTGCTGTTTCCGTGACAGTGAGAAGACAGGACAGTGCCGCTGTGAGGGTCCGGAGGGAGTGGTTGATTAGGGTATATGTATCTTCCGACAAGGTGCTTGTGTTACATTCCCTGAGTGGGACTTGGATTCTCAAGTCTCACACAGTGTAGCCTGATGATTGTCACTCTGGTTGTGTGGCTGTGGGAATGATTGCATGTGATTTCGTGTGGTCATTAGTCTTAGTGCCAGGAGTGAGACTTGAACCCAGGGTCTGATCACTGCCCCTTAGCTTTTTCACTGAAAGGTGTCACTCTACCACTTGAGTCACACCTCCACTTATGGATATTTGGTAGTTGATTGGAGATAAGAGGTGCCTCCTAAGTAGTTAGGATTACAGGCTTGAGCCACTGGCAATCGGCTCTTTTCTTTTCCTCCTCTCTTTCCCTCCCTCCCTCCCCCCTTCCTTTTTTCCTTCCTCTCACCCTTCCACCCCTCCAGCTTGAACTCTGGGCCTGAGCATTGTTCCTGAGCTCTTTGTGGCCAAGGCTAATGTTCCAGCCACTGCACCACTTCTGGCTTTTTCTGTGATTAATTGAACACAAAAGTCTCACGGCCGGGCTGGGAAGGTGGCTCAGTGGTAGAGTGCTTGCCTTGCATGCATGAGACCTTGGGTTCGATTCCTCAGCACTACATATGCAGAAAAAGCCGCAAGCGGCGCTGTGGCTCAAGTGGTAGAGTGCTAGCCTTGAGCTGAAGAGCTGAGGGACAGCACACAGGCCCAGAGTTCGGGCCCCACAACAGGCAAAAAAAAAAAAGTCTCGGCTGGGCGCTGGTGGCTCACGCCTGTAATCCTAGCTACTCAGGAGGCTGAGATCTGAGGATCTCGGTTCAAAGCCAGCCCGGGCAGGAGAGA
>NW_012267308.1:4588978-4602855 GCF_000151885.1 Dipodomys ordii
GCTCAAGTGGTAGAGCGCTCGCCTTGAGCTGAAGAGCTGAGGGACAGTGCCCAGGCCTAGAGTTCAAGCCCCATGACCGACAAAAAAAAAAAAAAAGTCTCACAGCCTTTCCTGCCTGGGCTGGCTTTGAACCTCGACTCTCATATCTCAGCCTCCTAAGTAGCTAGGATTTATTGTGACAACACTGAGGTTTGAATTGAGAGTCCAGTACCCGTTAGATAGGCACATGTTCAGTTACTTGAGTTACACTGCTAGTCCTTTTTTTCCACGCTTGTGTATCATATATTCTACAATCTTATGGGACCTTAGTGGGATAGTGAAGTAAAGTAAAACTTCACATCACTATTTCTGGAATTCGTTCTGGGCTAGTCTACCTATTCATCATGAGTCCTATGTTTTGTTCTTCCACGAGAACTTAGCAACTCACCTTCTTTTTTTTTTTTTTTTTGGGTCCGGTCATGGGGCCTGAACTCTGGGCTTGGGCACTGTCCCTCAGCTCTTCAGCTCAAGACTAGCGCTCTACCACTTAAGCCACAGCGCCACTTCCAGCTTTTTTCTTTTTGCTTATGTGGTGCTGAGGAATCAAACCCAGGACCTCAAGCATGCAAGGCAAGCGCTCTACCACTGAGCCACCTTCCCAGCCCGCAACGCACCTTCTGATTTGACCTTGGTGCCTCTTCACTCACACCTGGCCTGTGCTGCTTCATTCCTGTATCTATCCTGTTTCATCTTGGAATCGTAGTTATAGAATTGCTGCTTCTTCCCAGAGCTCTCTCACCTTATGGCCCTAAGGGAATTGGCAGGAAGGAAAGAAATCAGAAAATTGTGTCTCAGAGCAAAGAAAAGGAGTTATTCCCAGCTACAGACTTAATCCTCAGATGGCAATTTGTTATTTTTTGTTGTTACTGCCAGATTAGATACCCTGCTGAGCCACACCTTCAGCCCTTGTTTTGCACTGGTTGTTTATCTTGCCAGTCCTGCAGCTTGAACTCAAGGCCTGGGCACTGTCCCTGAGCTTCTTTTGCTCAAGGCTAGTACTCTACCACTTGAGCCATAATGCCACTTCCAGCTTTTCTGTTTATGTGGTACTGAAGAGTTAAACTCAGGGCTTCATGCATGCTAGGCAAGCACTATCACTAAGCCACATTCCCAGCCCTTGCACTGGTTATTTTGTTAGTTTTATTTGTTTTGGTTTTTGTGTGTGTCAATGATGGAAATTAAACTCTGGCCTGGGTGCTGTCCCTCAGCATTTCAGTTCAAGGCCAGTGCTCTACCACTTGAGCCACAATGCCACTTCCAGCATTTTGTTTATATGGTGCTGAGGAATCAAACCCAGGGTCTCATGCATGTGAGGCAAGCACTTTACCATTGAGCCACCTTCCCAGCCCTGCACTGGTTATTTTGAAATAGTGTCTTGACTTTTGTCTGGAATAAACTTGGTCTGAAATCTTCCCATATTAGGGGTCCACACCAGTGATAACAGGTGATATGCACCTATTGGTTGAGAAAGGGTCTTGTGAATCCCTCCACTCCCCTCCCTGCCCCCCCCCCCACATACTCTTGAACCACAAACTCCAGTTTGGGATCAGAATTTTAGGAGCACATTCAGAACAGGCCACCTAGAAATGTGATGGGATTACAGAAGTAGAATACTTGAGAGAGTGTTAAATGAGCTAGCCACATACTTTAGAACCTGTAGCATAGAAGTGCAGGGCTTTGTTTCCAGTAGGCAGCTTTGAGTGTAGAAATAACCTCAAGCCCAAGACAGCTTTCCAATAGAAAAGTTGTAATTGTTCTAGTCACCTTCTGATTGTGTGTGTGTGTGTGTGTGCGCGCATGCTGGTCCTTGGCCTTGAACTCAGGGTCTAGGTGCTGCCCTTGAGTTTCTTTTTGCTTAAAGCTGGCACTCTACTCACTTGACACACACTTCCATTTCTGGCTATTTGGTAGTTAATTGGAGATGAGTCTCATGGACCTTTCTGCCCTGGCTGGGTGAGAACATGATCCTCAGATATCATCCTCCTGAGTAGGATTACAAGCAGGAGCCACTGGTGTCCAGCTCCTTTTGACTTTTCTTGTATTAAATGAAGATTACATCATGTGGATAGAGGAAGAGGTTGTGTCCTAATTTATTTATTTATTTTTTGGTCCGGTTGTGGGGCCTGAACTCTGGGCCTGGACACTGTCCCTCAGCTCTTCAGCTTGAGGCTAGCGCTCTACCACTTGAGCCACAGCACCACTTCCGGCTTTTTTCTTTTTGCTTATGTGATGCTAAGGAATCGAACCCAGGGCCTCATGCATGCAAGGTAAGCATTCTACCACTGAGCCACCTTCCCAACCCCATTGTGTCCTAATTTAAAGAATGTTTCATACCTAGGCATTAGTGGCTCACGCATGTAATCCAATCCTAGCTACTCAGGAAGCTGAGATCTGAGGATTGCAGTTCAAAGCTAGCCTGGACAGGAAAGTCCTTGAGACTTATCTCTAATTAACCACCAGAATACTGGAAGTGGCGCTGTGGCTCAAGTGGTAGAGTGCTTGCCTTGCACTGAAGAGCTCAGGGAGCCGGGTGCCAGTGGCTCACCCCCGTAATCCTAGCTACTCAGGAAGCTGAGATCTGAGGATCACGGTTTAAAGACAGCCCAGGCAGAAACATCTGTGAGACTCTTATCTCCAATAAACCACTAGAAAACCAGAAGTGGCGCTGTGGCTCAAGTGGTAGAGCGCTCGCCTTGAGCTCAAGAGTACAGGGATAGCGCCCAAGCCCAGAGTTCAAGCCCCACGACCAAAAACAAAACATAAAAACCTCCAAATACATAGCATCTCATTCCATCCTATTTTCTTTTTCTGAGAGTAGAGCACAGAGGAAGAAAGAAAAGTTCAGTTCAAGGTAAATAGATGTTTTCATCTTTCTTTCCTGAACTGACTTTGAATCTTTTAAAAATAGGCATCTTTGGGCTAGGAATGTGGCTTAGTGATAGAGTGTTTGCTTAGCATGTATGAAGCCCTTGGTTCAATTCCTCAGTACCATATAAACAGAAAAGGCCAGAAGTGATGCTATGGCTCAAGTGGTAGAGTACTAGCTTTGAACAAAAGAAGTTCAGGGACAGTGCCCAAGCCCTGAGTTCAAGCCCTAGGATTGGGGAAGAAAAAACAGGCATCTTTTTTTTTCTTGGTTCCTCCCCTGCATGGTACATTTTAATGAGTTTCATCATAACTTTTTATATATGTGTATATTTTGCTTTCTTTTTGAAATTTCGTACCTTAGATGATGTAGGAACAAAGCCAATATTTGGTACTATCTGAGCCAAGAAAATTTGCACTCTGGCGGGGTGCTGGTGACTCATGCCTGTAATCCTAGCTATGCAAGAAGCTGAGATCTGAGGATCGCCATTCAAAGCCAGCCCAGGCACGAAAGTCTGTAAGACTATTATCTCCAATAAACTACCAGAAAACCAGAAGTGGCACTGTAGCTCAATTGGTAGAGCACTTGCCTTGAGCTGGAGAGCTGAGGGACAGCGCTCAGGCCCAGAGTTCAAGCCCCACAACTGACAAAAAAAAAAGCACTCTGTGTGTGTGTGCATGTGCATGCATGCACACCCACAGGGCCTGGGAGCTAACTGTTCCTTAGATTTTTTGCTTTTTTTTTTTGGTCGGTTGTGGGGCTTGAACTCTGGGCCTGGGTGCTGTCCCTTGGCTCTTCAGCTCAAGGCTAGTGCTCTATCAGTTGAGCCACAGCACCACTTCTGGTTTTCTGGTGGTTTATTGGACATGAGTCTCACAGACTTTCCTTCCTGGGCCGGCTTTGAACCGCAATCCTCAGATATCAGCCTCCTGAGTAGCTAAGACTACAGGCATGAGCCACCAGCACCCTGCTTTTCTGGTTTTCTTGTGGCTAATTGGAGATAAGAGTCTCTGAGGGATGAGAATGTGGTTCACTGGCAGAGTACTTGCCTAGCATGAATGAAGCCTTGGGTTCAATTCCTCAGTACCACATAAACAAAAAAATAGCTGGAAGTTGTGCTGTGGCTCAAGTGGTAGAGTGCTAGCCTTGAGCAAAAGACGTTCAGGGGCAGTGCCCAGGCCCTGGGTTCAAGCCCCAGGATTGGCAAAAAAATAAATAAAAAGAATCTTATAGACTTTCCTGCCCAGGATGGCTATAAACTGTGATCCTTTAGTGTAAGCCTCCTGAGTAGCTAGGATTACACGTATGAGCCAACAGTGCCTGGCATTGTGTATGTGTGTATACATTGTGCGCGTCAAGACTGTGGCTTGAACTTAGGGCCTCACACCTTACCTGTGTGCTTGGGCTGGCTTCAAACTGGGATCCTCCCATGTTAGAAACTTTAGTCTGTTTGCTTTCCTGCTTCCATTGCTCCCTTTCACCTCCCCCTCCATTGAAAACCTCTGTCCTTTATTTTTCTTTTCTTTTCTTGCTGTTGCTGGTTGTGGGACCTGAACTCTGGGCCTGGGCACTGTCCCTCAGCTCTTCAGCTCAAGGCTAGTGCTCTACCACTTGAGCCCCAGCACCACTTCCAGCTTTTTCTGCTTGTGTGGTGCTGAAGAATCGAACCTAGGGCCTCAAGCATGCAAGGCAAGCACTCTACCACTGAACCACCTTCCCAGCCCCTGTCCTTGATTTCTACAGGTTATATTAAATTTATTGTTTCAGAGGTCCATGATACTCCAGGATATAGCCACTGACTTCTCTCAGGAAGAGTGGGAATGTCTGGACTCTGCCCAAAGGGATCTGCATAGAGATGTGATGTTGGAGAACTATGGTAACTTGGTATCACTAGGTAAGAGTATCTTTCCCTTGTTCTCAGGATCTAATTTTTTTTTTTGCTAGTCCTGGGGCTTGAACTCAGGACCTGGGCACTGTCCCTGAGCTCCTTTCACTCAAGGCTAGCACTACTACTTGAGCTACAGTGCCACTTCTGGCTTTTTCTGTGTATGTGCTACTGAGGAATCGAACTCAGGGCTTCATGCATGTTAGGCAAGCACTCTACCAACAAAGCCACATTCCCAGCCAGGATTTAATTTTTGAATGGTTTTCTCTGCTATTATTCTCAGGTTTCTTTTTTTTTTTTTTTTGGGTCCGGTCGTGGGGCCTGAACTCTGGGCCTGGGCGCTGTCCCTCAGCTCTTCAGCTCAAGGCTAGCGCTCTACCACTTGAGCCACAGCGCCACTTCCGGCTTTTTTCTTTTTGCTTATGTGGTGCTGGGAATCGAACCCAGGGCCTCAGGCTTGCAAGGCAACCGCTCTACCACTGAGCCACCTTCCCAGCCTATTCCCAGGTTTCTTAAAAAATAAATAAATAGCTGGGCACCGGTAGCTCACGCCTGTAATCCTAGCTACTCAGGAGGCTGAGATCTGAGGATCTCGGTTCAAAGCCACCCCGGGCAGGAAACTCCGTGAGACTCCTACCTCCAATAAACCACTCAGAAAACCAGAAGTGGCTCTGTGGCTCAAGCGGTAGAGTGCTCACCTTGAGCTGAAGAGCACAGGGACAGAGCCCAAGTCCAGAGTTCAAACCTCACGACCGACCAAAAAAAAAAAAAATAATAATGCAAAGCACCACTAGATCACCACTGAGTCAATTTCCCAGCTTCTTTTTAAAAGATTTTAGGTTGCAATATTTCACCATCAAATTCAATTTTGTGGGTTTTTATTTTTTTTTTTTTTCGTTCGTGAGGCTTGAACTCTGGGCCCTGTTCCTCAGCTCTTCAGCTCAAGGCTAGTGTTCTACCACTTGAGCCACAGCACCACATCTGGTTTTCTGGTGGTTTATTGGCGGTAAGAGTCTCATGGACTGTTTCTGCATGGGCTGGCTTTGAACCGTGATCCTCAGATCTCAATCTCTTGAGGATTACATACGTGAGCCACTGACACCCAGCCTTGTAATTTTTATGTGTGTTATTTTCCTAGTTATTTGCCTTTTTTGTTGTAGCAGTTCTATTTCACTTGCATGGTTTCCTATTGTCTTGTCTTTCAGACCTGTCTTTAAGGTGTGTAATTACGGACTTATCTTCAAAGAAGCAAACTGCTGAAATAAAAGTATGTCAGTGGGAAATGAGTGGCAGACTTGAAACCTGTGACATTGAGGAGACCCATTCTAGAGATCATTTAAAAGTGAAAGGCAAGGTGGAGAAGACTCAAGGAAACCACAAGGAATATCCCAGACAAGAGATGATCACATATGATAAAATGTCCATTTGCAACCAGCATGCATACTTATCTCAACATCCAAGATGTCCTTCTACGGAGAAGCCCTATAAATGTGTGGAATGTGGGAAAGCCTTCAGACGAGCCTCTCACCTAACACAACATCAGAGTATTCACACTGGTGAGAAACCCTATGAGTGCAAGCAGTGTGGGAAAGCCTTCAGTCGCGATTCTCAGCTCAGTCTTCATCAGAGGCTTCACACTGGTGAAAAACCCTATGCATGCAAGGAGTGTGGAAAGGCCTTTACTCAAAGCTCACAACTTATTTTACATCACAGAATTCATACCGGTGAAAAACCATATAAATGTGAAGAATGTGGAAAAGCTTTTATTCGTAGCTCACAGCTCACACGACATCAGAAAGTCCATACTGGTGAGAAGCCTTATGAATGCAAAGAATGCGGTAAAGCCTTTACTCAGAACTCACAACTTACTCTGCACCAGAGACTTCATACTGGTGAGAAGCTCTATGAATGTAAGGAATGCCAAAAGGTGTTCACGCAGCTTTCACAACTTATTTTGCACAGAAGAATTCATACCGGTGAGAAACCCTATGAATGCAAGGAGTGTGGGAAGGCTTTTATTTGTGGTTCTCAGCTTTCCCAACATCAGAAAATTCATAATGGGGAAAAGCCATATGAATGTAAGGAATGTGGAAAAGCATTTATTAGGGGCTCCCTCCTTATGCAACATCAACGGATTCATACCGGTGAAAAACCATACAAGTGTGAAGAATGTGGGAAGGCCTTTATCCGTGGCTCACAACTTACTCAACATCAGCGAATCCATACCAATGAAAAGCCCTATGAATGTAAGGAATGTGGAAAGACCTTTAGCCATGGCTCACAGCTTACTCAACATCAAAGAATTCATACTGGTGAGAAACCTTATCAGTGTAAGGAATGTGGAAAGGCCTTTAACCGGGGCTCACTTCTTACTCGCCATCAGAGGACTCACACAGGTGAGAAACCTTATGAATGTAAAGAGTGTGGGAAAAACTTTAGTCGTGGTTCTGAACTTACCCAACATGAGCGGATTCACACTGGTGAGAAACCCTATGAATGTAAGGAATGTGGGAAGTCTTTTATTCGTGGCTCACAACTTACTCAACATCAGCGAATCCATACTGGTGAAAAACCTTATGAATGTAAAGAATGCAGAATGGCCTTTACTCAGAGTTCCCATCTTTCTCAACATCAGAGACTTCATACTGGTGAAAAACCCTATGTGTGTAATGAGTGTGGCAAGGCCTTTGCTCGTGGCTTACTGCTTATCCAACATCAGAGAATTCATACTGGTGAGAAACCCTATCAGTGTAAGGAATGTGGGAAGGCTTTTATTCGTGGTTCACAGCTTACTCAGCATCATCGAATTCACACTGGAGAAAAGCCCTATGAATGCAAAGAATGTGGGAAGGCCTTTAGTCATGGCTCTCAACTTACCCTGCATCAACGAATCCATACTGGTGAGAAGCCATATGAATGTAAAGAATGTAGCAAGGCCTTTACGCAGAGCTCACATCTGTCTCGACATCAGCGAGTTCATACTGGTGAGAAACCATATCAATGTAAGGAATGTGGTAAGGCCTTTACCCGGGGTTCACAATTAACTCAACATAAGAGAATTCATGTCCATGAGAAATCTTTTGACTGTAAGGAATGTGGAATAGACTTCAGTCATGGTTCACAAGTTTTTATATGAATTATTTGGTCCTTTGTGATAAAACATATCAGTAAAGAATTTCAAATATGAATGTGATCTGTATTTGTTTTATAAAGCTTAGCATCAGAAAATTGAGAATGGAATTGTTCATGTAATCCATACAAGAAAACCTTTCATTATGGGAAACCTTTCATTACTGGAGCCCTACTAAACAATTATCAGATGCAGAGGAAAAGAATTATTAATGTAGTTACATACAGAAAGGCCTTTAGCCATAGTAAATGTCTTTTTTTATATTACCTTTTCTCTGCTAGTTGATTTCCTTTGTGACATCATCGGTAACTTTTCTTTGGTTTAATTGTAAGGGGGACCTATCAATTTTTTCTGTAAAATTTTTGATATGATCTTATGTGTAAAATCTCTTAGAAAAGTGCCTTGAACATAGCCTATTACAAATATTAAGGCTCATTATTGTGGCTTTAAGAGATGTACATGAGGGGAGTGCACGTAAATGTAATTATCATCAAGGAAGATTTAAATTGCATTTGTCCCAGACTGTTTGGGTGAGGGCCTGTGTGTGATGGGTGCAAGAATGCTTTCATTCAAATCTCCTATCACATGGAATAGAAATCCAGTGGGTTGTTGAGCACAACTGAATTGTCATGAAGTCCAAATACTTGTATTTTATACCACCTCTGACCTCAACCACTAATATTCTTTAGAAAGGAAAAACTAGGTAGAATCAAGTAAGTCTACTAGGGAATTTTTTAAATGTTAATGTTAAACTACAAATAAAAACTGTGTCATTAATAACTATTTTGCAACAAAAATAATGAAAGAATAGTGATCTATCAGTATCCACTTTCCTACTTTAGCAACAATTGCCATTTTCCTGTTTTAATATTGACATCAAAAAGAGCAGCCTTCCTTATATGTTGACCAGATGAAAGCTGTATTTGTATGAGGGCATTTAAGAAACCCCATTTTCTTCTCCTAATGATAGCAAAAGCATCAGGTACCAAATTGGAGTACTGGTCAAGAAAGAGCGAAGGTAGTAGGTAGAGAAAGGAAAGGAATGGATCTAAGAAGGAATATTCTGGATGGTGGATGGTAGAGCAGAAACATAGGTTTGATTCTGCAACCCTGATAATTTTGCTGAACAATCATGGCAACTGCCTGCCTTTTGTATTTCTTATCACAAACCTCTTATTTGTTGATTTTAGTGTAGTTCTCTTATTAATAGAACTTCCTTTAAAGAAATGGGGTTCTGTGGGTGAAAAACAAAATGAAATATGTGGAATAAGGCTACAAAGAACATGGAATCCAGAAAAAGGAGTACAAAATTGAGGTTTTTAAAATCAAGGCATGATAGCGAGACTGCCTGCTATTGTGTTAAAAGGCAGATAACAATGATCCGGGCATCAAGGGTAGAGGAAATGTTAGGAGTGATCCAGAATGTGTATGCTTCTTGATTCTTGCTGCTGTCAGTAATGTTAAGAGGAGCCAGGTGCTAGTGGCTCATGCCTGTATTCCTGGCTACTAAGGAGGCTGAGATCTGAGGATCACAGTTCAAAGCCAGCCTGGGCAGGAAAGACTGTGAGACTCTAATCTCCAATAAATCACTAGAAAACCGAAAGTGGCGCTGTGGTTCTTAATGTTAAGAGGAGGATTTAGAGCACAGCTAGCCAAAGCCACAAGCAGAATTTGAAAATACTTTTAAGAGATGGCATCTCTGACTACAAGCCCTTTAACTAAATCCAGTTTTAATGATTCAATGAACATCTGTGAATAGGAAATGAGACCATCACCCATCCCTATAAAGGAGTGAGTATGCTGGCAAATGTGAATTTAAATGACAAATCTCTCCAGCCCCCAACATCTCAGCAATTTACCTTAAAAAAAAAAGATGCCAAAGCATACAACAAAAACTTAACAGTAATAGTACTTCCACACCATTTAACAGAGCTCTATAAATGCTTAACTCCCATCTTGGTGCCCAAGAAATCCCGACTGTTTCTTTTTTTTTTGCCGGTCGTGAACCTGAACTCTGGGCCTAGGCGCTGTCCCTCAGCTCCTCAGCTCAAGGCGAGCGCTCTACCGCTTGAGCCACAGCGCCAATTCCGGCTTTTTCTGTTTATGTGGTGCTGAGGTATCGAACCCAGGGCCTCATGCATGCAAGGCAAGCACTCTACCACTGAGCCACCTTCCCAGCCCGAAATCCCTACTGTTTCAAAGGCAGGTTTTTTTTTGTTTTTGGGTCCGGTCATGGGGCCTGAACTCTGGGCCTGGGCGCTGTCCCTCAGTTCTTCAGCTCAAGGCTAGCACTCTACCACTTGGGCCACAGCACCACTTTGGCTTTTTTCTTTTTGCTTATGTGGTGCTGAGGAATCGAACCCAGGGCCTCAGGCATGCAAGGCAAGCGCTCTACCGCTGAGCCACCTTCCCAGCCCCTCAAAGGCAGGTTCTTGAAATGTGGTCAGGATAAAGAGGCCTCTCAAAAGTATTCACGTTCATGATGGAGGAAGGTAAAGCCTGTAGGTCTTCGAGAAGTCAGCTGCTGAGAGGAGCCTGTATAGTAGTGTCATGAGCCAACCACAGAGGCTGGCATTAGTTCCTGAAAGCATCCCAAGTTATTCTCTTCTTGATCACCAGGCTGTGGTTGGGGCTACTACTTTTAAGGAAAACAAAGCTCTTTATGTCTAAACTTAATTCTGTGACGTTTTTGTTCTTCTAGAAAGTTGTTGGGTTTTTTGTTGTTTTTAGAAAGTTGCCCCTATAGCCAAGACAGACATTCAGCAGAGCCATTCAGGACTACCTCCACCACTTTTTAAAACAAAAGAAGCCAAGGCACTGGTGGCTGGCACCTGTAATCCTATCTAAAATCTGAGGATCACTGTTTGAAGTAAGCCCTGGTAGGAAAGTCCATGAGACTTTATCTCCAATAAACTTAAAAAGAAGACAGAAAAAGAAAAGGCCAAAAGTAAAGCAGTAGTTCAAGTAACAGAGTGCTAGCCCTAAGCAAAAGAAAGCTCAGAGAGAGTGCCCAGACCTGAGTTCAAGTCCCAGCACCAGTGTGCACACATGTGCGCGCACAATACTCCATAGGCAAGACACAAAGACAGTTTCTGGGAATAAACACAAGACAGGCCTTAATTCATCACAGAAGCCCCATTCATTCACATACATAACAGCTTTCTGGACTACAAGGCCCTGTTCTGGTATTATACAGCAGCCCGCAGGAAACCTGATGAAGGATCTGGTGGCACACAAACTGCACTACCACCCGATGATGCTCCGCCCCTTCCATATGGCTCTAATCAATGCCTCAGATCCAGAGGACCATCAGCCCAGGATGATCAGAGTGAAACCCAGTACACTGTGAGGGAAGGCAGGGTGTCTGTCCTGCAAAGCCTTATGGGTATATCCTAGGCAACCTCACTGGTCACTATGGATGTAGTTACCAGGTTGGTTGGCAGATGCACACACATTTGCAGGGCTGGCTTCAAATCCTTACTGCCAGGCTTACTGATAGGATCAAGAGTTGAAGATCTGACCCATCAGCTATCTGGGTCACTTCTGCCACTGTTGTGTTGGCTGTGGTTTGGTGGCATGAGATAATCACAGTGGATCTGATTCTGGGAAAGGAAGTGGGTTATGTTATAGCCAGCATGGATAAGTTAACGGGTCCCACAAAGGGTATGATGGACATCTGATAAAAGTATCAATTAAAAACTGAACCCATGGGACACTAGTGGCTCAAGGCTATACTCCTAGCTACTTAGTTGGCTGAGGTCTGAAGATTGTGGTTTGAAGCCAGCTCAGGCAGGAAAATCCATGAGACTTATCGCCAATAAACCACTCAAAAACTGGAAATGGCGCTGTGGCTCAAAGTGATCTAGAAGCACTAGTCTTGAGCAAAAGAGCTCATGGACAGCATGCAGGCCCCAAGTTCAAGGCCCACGACAAAAAAACAAAACCACCACCAAAAAAAATCCCAAACCAGGTACAACTGTCAGGTTGGACACACATGGAATTGAAATTCCAGAAGGGAAGATAGATACCATATATATTTTACATACACACACACACACACACACACACACACACACACACACCACACAACCATATATGGCTATTCCAAAAATGACAGCTGGCAAAAGGACACAAGGAGATCCCATTTACAAAAAGAAGAGCCTCCAAAGTTAATAAAAACTATGAAAAATGAACGATCCTATTATCTAAAATATTGTGGGAATGATGGAATATGAAGGTGAATTGGTCCTAATCCATACAGCTTCATGTACTGTCCCTATTTGCTCTGGAGAAAGTTGGATGACACAGCATGAGGACACTTATGCAGCCTTATGGCGAAGCTAACTTAGTGAGAAAATGACAACTGCCAACAGGTTTGTGAGACAGCCATTGTGAACCAGACACCTGTGGACCATGTTTGTTATCCTAGCAATTTTGAAGGCTGACTAGGGAGAATCACCATACTAGAGCAGACTGCACAGAAAAAGTTGAGCAATCACTTCTAAATAGTTAGCCATGGTGGTACATGCCCATCATTCTAGCTAGCTCCCTGAGAGGCTAAGATCAGGACGATAATGATTTCAGGCTAGCCCCAGGGAGAAAAGATTCCATGAGTCTCCATCTTACCAGAGATGACTGTGGTGACAAATGTCTTGCACTCAGCTATGGCAAGAAGCCTAACTAAATGATCACAATCCTGGGGTTGGGAAGGTGGCTCAGCGGTAGAGTGCTTGCCTTGCATGCCTG
This sequence comes from Dipodomys ordii, assembly GCF_000151885.1. NCBI lineage: Eukaryota > Metazoa > Chordata > Mammalia > Rodentia > Heteromyidae > Dipodomys > Dipodomys ordii. The sequence continues at coordinate 4,601,645 of NW_012267308.1, forward strand.
AGGCCCTAGGTTCGATTCCTCGGCACCACATAAGCAAAAAGAAAAAAGCCATAAGTGGCGCTGTAGCTCAAGTGGTAGAGCGCTAGCCTTGAGCTGAAGAGCTGAGGGACAGCGCCCAGGCCCAGAGTTCAGGCCCCACGACTGGACCCCCCCCCCAAAAAAAAAGTCCTAGTTGGTGCCAGTGGCTCATGCCTTTAATCCTAGCTACTCAGGAGGCTGAGATCTGAGGATCACAGTTCAAAGCCATCCTGGGCAGGAAAAGTCCATAAGACTATTATTTCCAATTAACCACCAGAAAACTGGAAGTGGCAGCACTGTGGTGTGGTAGAGCACTAGCCTTGAGCTGAAGAACTCAGGGACAGTGTACAGGCCAAGAGTTCAAGCCCCATGACAGAAAGAAAGAAAGACAGGAAAAAAAGACAGAAAGATAGGAAGGGAGGAAGGGAGGAAAGGAGGGAGGGAGGGAGGAAGGGAGGAAGGAAGGAAGGAAGAAGTCTGCTCAGGTGGCTTACACCTGTAATCCTAGCTACTCAGGAAGCTGAGATATGAGGATCGTGGTTCAAAGCCAGCCTGGGCAGGAAAGTCTGAGACTCATCTCCAATTAACTACCAGAAAACTGGAAGTGGTGCTGTGGCTGAAAGTGGTAGAGCACTAGCCGTGAGCTGAAGAGCTCAGGGACAATGCCTAGGCCCAGAGTTCAAGCTCCACAACTAAGGGGGCGGGGGAGGGGGAGAGTCCCTTCTTTTAAAAAATGGTTCCAAGATGGGCACCAGATACTCATGCCTATAATCCTAGCTACTCAGGAGGCTGAGATCTAAGGACTGCAGTTTGAGGCCAATGAGGGCAGGAAAATCCATGAAATTCTCCAATTGTCAAAAGAGCCAGAAATGATGTGGCTCAAGTGGTAAGGTGCTAGTTCTTTTTTTTTTTTGCTGGTTCTAGTATTTGAACTCAGGGCCTGGGCACTGTACCTGAGCCTCTCTGTGCTCAAGGCTAGTGCTCTACCACTTAAGCCACAGGACCACTTGTGGCTTTTTCTAAGTAGTTATTGGAATGAGTCACACAGACTTTTTTTGCTGGCTTTGACTCACAATCCTGATTTCAGCCTCCCTAATAGCTAGGATTACAGGCGCTAGGATTACAGGCGCTAGGATTACAGGCGCTAGGATTACAGGCGCTAGGATTACAGGCGCTAGGATTACAGGCGCTAG
>NW_012267308.1:4602961-4612299 GCF_000151885.1 Dipodomys ordii
CTAGGATTACAGGCGCTAGGATTACAGGCGCTAGGATTACAGGCATGAGCTACTGGCGCCCGGCTTCTAGAGAGCTAGCTTTTTGCTAAAGAGCTTGGGGACAGGACTCAGGTGCTGAGATCAAGCCCCAGAACTGACACAAAAATAAAAAATCCAAGCAAGTATGTTATCAAATACTACATCTATCGTGTATGTTCATACATATATATGTATATAATTTTATTGTGTGTGTATATATGTGTATGTTGGTTTTGAGGCTTGAATTCAGTGCCTGGGTGCTGTAACTGAGCTTTTGTGCTCAAGGATAGCGCTTTATCTCTTGGGCTAGAATTCTACTTCCAGAATTTCTTGGTAGTTAACTGGAGATAAGAATCTCATGGACTTTCCTGCCTAGGCTGGTTTGGAACTGATATCCTCAGATCTCAGCCTTCTGAGTAGCTAGGATTACAGGTGTGAGCCACTTGTGGCCAGCTTATTGTATATTTTTCATGTACCTTAATGAGTGAATTTATTGAGGCAAACCTCCTCTAATTTTATTATGTTATATTAGCATAAACTGGAAATTTTCCCATAGGATACTTTTTTCTACCAGGGTAGAGTCTGTATAATCACCTAGGATCACGTGACTTTTAACAATTAAAAAAAAACATTTGGCCATTTTGTGTTATATTCAAAACAATATATTTTCCAAAAAATAAGTTATCCATATATAAAAATTATACTGCATGTTCTCCACATACTTAAGTTTTTAAATACCCTCTAATATATATATATATATATATATCACTTATAATAATAATGCATCCTGGTATTCCATAACTGATGAAGTAAAAAAATCCTATCCTAAATAAAGATTATGAATTCTGATAATGGATGTATCATGCTCCGATCAAAAGGTCTACTAATATTACACTTCTTGGATTTCTCAAGGAAAAACTAACAAGGAAGGAACTGGGCCAGGCACCAGCAGTTAACACTAATAATCCTAGCTACTCAGGAAGCTGAGATCTGAGCATCTCGGCTGAAAGCCATGAAGCAGGGAAATCTGAGACTCTCATCTCCAATTAACCACCAGAAAACCAGAAGTGAAGCTGTGGGTAAAAGTTATAGAGCACTAGCCTTGAACAAAACAGCTCAGAGACAGTATCCAGGCTCTGAGTTCAAGCCCCATCACCAAATTAAAAAAAGAAGGAATTAACATCAAAGAATGAGTCATGAATAAACACTTCCCTATATTTCATAAGATTTCACAATATTGAAACTACATGACACCTTAAATCTTTATATTCATAGGATTTCCAAAAGCATAAATATTCTGAAGGCTGGAAATATAACTTAGGGGTGGCACTCTTGCTTAGCTTATATGCAAAGCCTTTGGTTTGCTCACTAGCACCTCCAGAAAACAAAAATGTATAACGAAGTATAATATCCAGGGTGTAAGCAGTTTTCTATAATGAAAGATGTTCCCATAGCCTGCTTATTCACCATTGTGATTTTTTTTTCCCTCAGTAAATCATGAACAGTCACGGGTCGGCATCAGTAGGAAGCCTTTTCTACATCATGTAAGCTTGGGTTTCAGACAAAGGGTTTCTCAAATTCATTACCAAGAGCTCCCTGCTGACATACATCTCTAATGTCGAGTAAGTTGTGAACCCCAGAGAAAAGCTTTTCCCCAATCTTCACATTCATAGGGTCTCTTTCCAGTATGCGTTTTCTCATGTTGATCTAGCTCGGACCTATGACCAAAGGTTTTTCCACATTCCTTGCATGCATTCATTCTCTCACTCTTATGAATCTTCTGATGCCGATTAAAGTCTGAGCCCTGAAGAAAGGTCTTGCCACACTCCTTACACTCATAGAGTTTCTTCTCATGAACTTTCTCATGTTGAGCCAGATATGAAGCCCAAATGAATGTCTTCCCACAGTGCTTACACTCGTAAGGTTTTCTTCCTGTATGACTTCGCTGATGGCGAGCAAGGTTTGAGCTCCAGATATAGGCTTTCCCACATTTCTCACACTCATAGGGCTTCCGACCAACATGGGCATTCTGATGGTCAGAAACACCAGAACCATGGATACAGGCTTTCCCACACTCTTTGCACTCATGCAACTTCTCGCCATCATGAATTTTCTGATGTTCACTTAGATGTGAACCACGTGTAAAAGCTTTCCCGCACTCCTTACACTCGTAAGGTTTCTCACCTGTGTGAATTCTCTGGTGGTTAGTAAGATGTGCTCGCTGAACAAAGGCCCTGCTACATTCGGTACATTCATAGGGCTTTTCGCCAGTGTGGATTCTCTGATGTTCTGTCAGGTATGAGCCACGGGTAAACGCTTTTCCACACTCCTTACACTGGTAAGGTTTTTCACCAGTGTGAATTCTCTGATGGCCAATAAGGTCAGCTTTCCGGCTATAGGCTTTCCCGCACTGTTTACATTCATAGGGCTTTTCGCCAGTGTGAGACCGCTGATGTTGAGTAAGGTCAGAGTCCAGACTAAAGGCTTTCCCACATTCCTTACATTTATGATGTTTCTCCTCGCTGTGAATTCTCTTGGGACCAGGAACACCTGAAAAGAAACTCAATGTCGTGTCACATTCTTTATTTTTGTATGTTTTCTTACCAGTGTGAACTGTCCGATGTTGACTGTGGTCTGAGGCAGAATTAAAGGTTCTGTCACATTTAAATTCATTCGGTCCCTCTTCTGCATTGAGTTGCTGGTGCTGGTTATAAGCTTCGTTCAGATTTGAAGTCGACACCTTTTCACAGGTGACAGTGGATGACTTGAAATATTTCTGATGATTTTCGTGCTGTCTGTGAAGCTGATTTAATTCTGCACCATCACCTCTAAAACATAAACCTCTCAGGCTATGGTTTCTACAAATTTCTAGGACTTCCCACTGGCACACTTCTGTATCAGAAGCGCTATTTTTTTGAAATAACTTCTTGGTCTGCCCTATGAGATGAAAAGCAAGAATGTTAATATATAAAATATATATGGTTTTACTGTCCACATGAAATAAGATTCTTACACTTTCATTGTAAGGTAAAGCACATAAGTCAGTGGTTCAAAATTCCCAAGTTCCATGTAACAGGGAAAAAAGGGCAAGAAACAGAAATTTAAGACACCTAATTAGAGTTGAGTCATGGGGCTGGGAATGTGACTTAGTGGTAGAGCTCTTGCCTAACATCCATGAAGCCCTGGGTTCAATTCCTCAGTACCACAAAAAAAGATAAAGCTGAGGGGCTGGGAAGGTGGCTCAGTGGCAGAGTGCTTGCCTTGCATGCATGAGGCCCTGGGTTCGATTCCTTAGCACCACATAAGCAGAAAAAGCTGGAAGTGGCACGTTGGCTTAAGTGGTAGGGTGCTAGCCTTGAGCTGAAGAGCTGAGGGACAGTGTTCAGGCCCAGAGTTCAGGCCCCATGACCTACCAAAAGAAAAAAAAAAAGATAAAGCTGGAAGTGGGGCTGTGGCTCAAAGTAGTAGAGCATTAGCCTTGAGCAAAAGAAGCTCAGGGATAGTGTCCAGGACCTGAGTTCAAGTCTCAGGACTGGCAAAAAAAAAAAAAGAGTTGAGTCATAAGAGGGACAGAAAATTGTTTTAAAAAAATATCCAGGTATGAAGTGGCACTGTAGCTCAAGTGGTAGAGTGCTCGCCTTGAGCTGAAGAGCTGAGGGACAGTGCCCAAGCACAGAATTCAAGCCCCACGACTGACCAAAAAAAAAGACACTTACAGCCAGGTGCTGGTGGCTCTAGCCTGTAATCCTAGCTACTCAGGAGCTAAGATCTAAGGATTGTGGTGTAAAGCCAGCTTGGGCAGGAAAGTCTGCAGGAAAGTCCGTGAGATTTTTTTTTTTTTTTTCTGGTCGTGGGGCTTGAACTTTGGGCCTGGGCACTGTTCCTCAGCTCTTCAGTTCAAGGATAGCACTCTACCACTTGAGCTACAGCACCACTTCTGGCTTTTTCTGCTTCTGTGGTGCTGAGGAATCGAACCCAGGGCCTCATGCATGCAAGGCAAGTATTTTACCACTGAGCCACCTTCCCAGCCCCACCTATGAGATTCTTTTTTTTTTGGTCCCGTCATGGGGCCTGAACTCTGGGCCTGGGCGCTGTCCCTCAGCTCTTCAGCTCAAGGATAGCACTCTACCACTTGAGCTACAGCACCACTTCTGGCTTTTTCTGCTTTGTGGTGCTGAGGAATCGAACCCAGGGCCTCATGCATGCAAGGCAAGCACTCTACCACTGAGCCAACTTCCCAGCCCACCCATGAGATTCTTTTTTTTTTTTTTTTTTTGTCGGTCGTGGGGCTTGAACTCTGGGCCTGGGCGCTGTCCCTCAGCTCTTTAGCTCAAGGCGAGCGCTCTACCACTTGAGCTACAGCGCCACTTCCGGTTTTCTGGTGGTTTATTGGAGATAGGAGTCTCATGGTCTCTCCTGCCCGGGCTGGCTTTGAACCTCGATCCTCAGATCTCAGCCTCCTGAGTAGCTAGGATTACAGGCGTGAGCCACCAGCGCCCGGCTACCCATGAGATTCTTATCTCCAATGAACCACCAGAAAACCAGATGTGGAGCTGTGGCTCAAAATGATAGAATGCTAGCTTTGAGTTTAAAGAGCTCAGGAACAGTACCCAGGCCAGAAGTTCAAGCTCCATGACCACTACCAACAACAAAAAGAATGTCACTTATCTTTCTTTAATGTGAGGGGCAATAGGAGCACAAAAAAGCAGTGGTATCTGGAGTGCAGGCAGACTTCTCTTGAAAAGACTTAGAGACATCTCAAGCAAAGCTTTATTGCTTTATCTAAGTCCTTTGGCCAGTGAGAAGATATTCTAGACTGTTCATTCAGAGACTGCAGCTTCACCAAGCACTAGACTTCTATCTGTAATGAAGGCTACCCTATCCCTCAGCCTCACCTGGGTAAAGTCTTCTTGTCTCATCACTCAAATCCAACCAGGGGTCTTGACCATTCTCCAATAAGGAGAACACATGTGGTTGATAAATATAAAGTCCTGCTCAAAAGATTAAAAATAGGAAATAAACACATGGGCAAGGATTCCAAAGTTTGCCTCTAGTCCCTTGTTTAAGGAAGAGAGACAATAGCTAGACGGGCAAGAAAACAAGATACAGGATTTCTAAAGGATGGAGCGGTCCCCAGTGATGACCACTATTGCTAACTTTACAAAACACACTGTCCAGAAACCCCTACACACATCTGAAAAATAATCCAGTAATTGACAGTACAAAATGCAAGCATTTGCAGAGTTTAAATCTGTTCTTACCCACTGAGACAAGGTTGCTGTAGTTCTCAGACATCACATCTGTATATAAGTTTCTCTGCTCTGGGTTCAGGTACTCCCACTCCTCCTGAGAAAAATCTATGGCCACATCTCTGAACGTCATCACTTGCTAAAATGAAAAACACCAATGTGAATGGTGAATGGTAAATTTTAAAGAAATTTTTTTCTTTTTAAAAATTTTCTTCTTCACAATATCTGCAGCCAAATTTATCCCCAGGCCCCAAGGTAAGAGACCCAGGGCCCATGAGCGGCAAGCTTGCTTTAGCAGTCATCTGGGCCAGCCCCCACCATGGCCGGATGGAAGTTGAATTTGACCTGACTGCATCAAGAAATTCTTTAGGCCAGACACCAGTGGCTCACACCTGTAATCCTAGCTACTCAGGAGGCTGAAATCTGAAGATCACAGTTCAAAGCCAGCCCAGCAGGAAAGTCCATGAGACTTTTTTTCCCAATAAACCTCCAGAAAACCAGAAGTCGTACTGTGGCTCCAGTGGTAGAGTGTTAGACTTAAGCAGAAGACTTTAGGGACAGCGCCCAGGCCCAGAGTTCAAGCCCCATGACTGATTTAAAAAAAAAAAAAAGGAAAAAAAAATTAAAAACTCGAGTTGGTAGTCTATGATAAGGGAGGAAATGACTTAGAAATATGTGTGACTAATAGCCAGGATATGGAAACAACCTAGATGAACCACCACAAATGAATGGATCCAAAAATTGTGGCATCTATACACAATGGAATATTATGCAGCCATTAGAAAGGACAAAATAATGGCACTTGCAGGGAAATGGATGGAGCTAGAAGAAATCATGTTGAGCGACGTAAGCCAAGAGCAAAGAGACAGACGGCACGTGGTATCCCTGATAAATGGATGCTAAATCCAAAATGTAAGGTGATCCGACAAAATTAACAAGACTTAAGAAACAAAGGACTTCCACTCATCTGGTTGAATCACTACTAAATAACCCCATGCTGCTGATCACATATATGGTATATATATATGCACACTGGAGGGAAACCAGAAGGATGACACAGAACTAGAGGGAATCAGGGAAAAACATACAACAGTGGAACCCATCAGCTGCACTGGACATTGATCAAAATGAACTAAGCAACTCAACGGCAGCGATGGGAGGGAGGGAACAAGTGGGAAAGAGGGAACAGCTGATGCTATGCAAAACAAACGAAACGTACATACCACCCAATGTGGAAGAAATAACTGTATTGCAAAGCTCATAGAACTCATGTTATAGACCATGATAGACAATTTGCTCCATGAAAGTTAAAATGTGTTTGTAACTTTAAGCATCACTATCCCACAATACTATGAAATTTGGGAATTTTTATGTAACCTCTTAATCACAATAAAAATTTTTGAAAAAAAAAAAAAGAAGTATGTGTGACTCATGCAGAAAACTAAAAGTGGACCTCAGCCTGTCTCCATCCACAAACATCAACTCAAAATTGATTAAAGACCCTTAACATCAAACCTGAAACTCTGCAGGACAGAGTAGGAGAGACATTTGAACTTATTATTTATTTATTTTTTTTGGGTCCAGTCGTGGGGCTTGAACTCTGGGCCTGGGCGCTGTCCCTGAGCTCTTCAGTTCAAGGCTAGCACTCTACCACTTGAGCCACAGCGCCACTTCCAGCTTTTTCTTTTTTCTTATGTGATGCTGAGGAATCGAACCCAGGACCTCAGGCATGCAAGGCAAGCGCTCTACCACTGAGCTACCTTCCCAGCCCAACATTTGAACTTATAGGCACAGGCAGGAACTTCCTGAACAGAGTTGCAGGGTAACAACAAACTGTAGAGAGACTTGACAAATGGGACTAACTTAAAATAAAAAGTTTCTGTAAGGGCTGGGGAAGATGGCTTAGTGGTAGAGTGCTTGTCTTGCATGCCTGAGGCCCTGGGTTCAATTCCTTGGTACCACATAAGCAGAAAAAGTCGGAAGTAAGCTGTAGCTCAAGTGGTAGAGTGCTAGCCTTGAGCTGAAGAGTTAAGGGACAGCGCCCAGGCCCAAAGTTCAAGCCCCATGACCAGCAATTAAAAAAAAAAGTTTCTGTACATCTAAAGACATAGCTACCAAACTAGAAAGACAGCCAACCAATTGAGAAAAAATATTTACCAGCAATATATCAGACAAAAGCCTAATATATATTATATCCAAGGAACTGAAGAAACCAATCCCTCCCAAATCTAACAAACCAATCATTAAATGGGAAAGAGAACTAAAGAGACTTCTCAGAAGAAGAGATAACAATGGCAAAGAGGGGCTGGGAAGGTGGCTCAATGGTAGAATGATTGCCTTGCATGCATGAGGCCCTAGGTTCAATTCCTCAGCACCACAGAAGCAGAAAAAGCCGGAAGTAGTGCTGTGGCTCAAGTGGTAGAATGCTAGCCTTGAGCTGAAGAGCTGAGGGACAGTGCCCAGGCCCAGAGTTCAGGCCTCATGACTAACCAAAAAAAAAAGGCAAAGAAACACATGAGGAAATGTTCATCATCCCTGGCAGTAAAGGAAATGCAAATACAAACAAATCTGAGATATCACCTTAACCCAGACAGAATGGCCCATATCCTAAATTCAGTCAACATAAATGCTGGCATGACTGGGGACAAAGAGGAACCCTAGGGGCTGGGAAGGTGGCTCAGTGGTAGAGCACTTGCCTTGCATGCCTGAGGCCCTGGGTTCGATTCCTCAGCACCACATAATCAAAGAGAAAAAAGCCGGAAGTGGTGCTGTGGCTCAAGTGGTAGTGCGCTAGCCTTGAACTGAAGACCTGAGGGACAGCGCCCAGGCCCAGAGTTCAGGCCCCACGACCGGACCCCTCACCAAATAAAGAGGAACCCTATTGCACTGCTGGTGGGAATGTAAACTAATACAACCACTTTGGAAAGCAGTCTGGAGGTACCTCAGAGAGCTAAATATGGACTTCCCCTACAACCTAGCTATACCATTCTTGCCAGGAGAGGAACCAGGATGCAAGGACACATGTACCTCCATGTTCAATGCTGCACTGTTTACAATAGCAAACATATGGAAACAACCTAGATGCTACACTACAGATGATTGGATCCAAAAATTGTGGTCCTATATACAATGGAATATTATGCAGCCATTAGAAAGGACAAAATAATGGCATTCACAGGAAAATGGATGGAACTAGAGCGAATCATTTTGAGCAAGGTAAACCAAGAGCAAAGAGACAAACAGCACATAGTCTCCCTGATATGTGACTGTTAAATTCAAAGTACAAGGAGATATGACAAAGTAAGTTAGACTCACGAAACAAAAGACCTCTACTTAATTTGTCATATTCCTAAAGGACTCCATGTTTTTGACCTCATATATGGTATATATATGTGCATATCTGAAGGAAGCTAGGAGGAGGGCACAGAATCAGAGGGAAACAGGAAAATATACAACAGAGGGGCCCATCAGCTGCACTGGACATTGATGAAAATGAACTAAGCAACTCAAGTGCAGTGATGGGAGGGAGGGAATGAGAGGGAAAGAGGGAACAGCTTACACTAAGCAAAAGGAAAGAAATGTACATATCACCCGATGTGGAAGAAATAGCTTTTAATTTTTATTTTTTGGTCGGTTGTGGGACTTGAACTCTAGGCCTGGGTACTGTCCCTGAGCTCTTCAGCTCAAGGCTAGCACTCTACCGTTTGAGCCACAGCACCACTTCTAGCCATTTCTGTTTATGTGGTGCTGAGGGATCAAATGCAGGGCCTCATGCCTGCGAGGCAAGCACTCTACCGCTGAGCCACCTTCCCAGCCCCATAGAAGAAATAGTTGTATTGTCAAAGCTTATAGAATTCATAAACTTTATAGACTATGATAATGACAATTTGCCTTGTGCAGGTTAAAATGTATTTGTGACTTTAAGTACCACTATTCCACAATACTGTGAAATTTGTGAAATTTATGTAAGCACAATCTCAGTAAAAAAAAAAATTTTTTTTTTTTTGGTTGGTCATGGGGTTGGAACTCTGGGCCTGGGCGCTGTCCCTCAGCTCTTCAGCTCAAGGCTAG
>NW_012267308.1:4612349-4623816 GCF_000151885.1 Dipodomys ordii
ACAGCGCCACTTCCGGTTTTCTGGTGGTTTATTGAAGATAAGAGCTTCACGGACTTTCTTACCAGGGCTGGCTTTGAACCATGATCCTCAGATTTCAGCCTCCTGAGTAGCTAGGATTATAGGCGTGAGACACTGACGCCCAGCTTAAAAAATTATTTTTTAAAAAAAGAGAAATACGTGTGACTAGAGGGCTGGGAATGTGCTTGGTGATAGAGTGCTTGCCTTGCATGCATGAAGCCCTGAATTTGATTCCCTAGTACCAGAAAAAAGCCAAAAGTAGCACTGTGGCTCAAGTAGTAGAGTGGTAGCCTTGAACAAAAAAAGAAGCTCAGGGATACTGATCAGGCCCTGAGGTTCAAGCCCATGACTGGCAAAAAAAATAAATAAAAAGAATTTACATCAATACATTTCAAAATTTTCTATGAAATGGAAAGGGAAAAAATAATTCCAAATAACTGAAGCCAGTTTAATATTCATTTCCAAAACCAGAAAAGGACACAACAACAACAAAAAAGTGAATTAGCCAAGCACCAGTGGCTGATGCCTGTAATCCTAGCTACTCAGGAGGCTGAGATCTGCGGATTGTGGTTCAAAGCCAGCCTGGGCAAGAAACTCCGTACTCTTATCTCCAATAAACCACTCAGAAAACTGGAAGTGGCACTGTGGCTCAAGTGGTAGAGCGCTTGACTTGAGCTGAAGAGCTTAGGGATAGCGCCCAGGCCCAGGGTTCAAGCCCCACAACTGACCAAAAAAAAAAAAAGTGAATTTCAGGCCAATCTTTTTGATAAAAATACATATATATTCTTAATAAAAATACTTGTGAATTCCACAACACCTTAGAAAAAGATCATTTACTGTGACCAAGTATGTTTCATTCTAAAAGTGAAATTGTTATGTCATTTTCAAGAAAAGAGAACTGGAGACTTTCTTATTGATCACGTTAAACCAAGCTCAAAAAACAAATACTTGTTCATGCTAAGTCACAGAACTTGGGGAAAAGGAAAGAAGGATACTGAGGAGTAAAGAGGATCAAGGTATGATACATATCATATATATATATATATATATATATATACACACACACACACACACACACCTCCATAAACACATATATGTACATATACACACACATACATATATACTACATATATATGTGATATATTAAGTCAGAAATCAGTAAACACTGAAAAGTGGGGGATTAGGAAAGGAACTATGAGACTATGGGAATGTAATTAGAGGGGGTTATGTTCAAAGTACACTGTGCATGTATGTATTATCACAACAAAACTCTCATATTAATATATGGTAAGTCAAAAATTAAATTAAAAATATTCACATGAAGCTGGGCACTAGTGGCTCACTCCTGTAATCCTAGCTACTCAGGAGGCTGAGATCTGAGGATCACGGTTCAAAGCCAGCCCGGGTAGGAAAGACTCTTATCTCCAATAAACCACTAAAAAATTGGAAGTGGTGCTGTGGCTCAAGTGGTAGAGCACTTGCCTTGAGCTGAAGAGTGCAAGGATGGAGCCCAAGCCCAGAGTTCAAGCCCCACAACTGACAAAAAATAAAATAAAAATAAAAAATCACATGATATACATAAGTGTTTTTGGAGAAGATTCCAACTCACATGGGCCATGATTTAAAATCCCAAGAGTCAACAGGTCTTCTGGATTTCTTTCTTGGCAAAGCAGAGTCCTGAGAACACAGAGCAAAAGGGAAAAAATTATAGTAGGTCAAATTTTCCTTAGAGTTTTCACAGACAAATGACAAGATCATTTTTCCTCCGCTGGAAGAAGGTCAGTGGGAATCTGAGGAAATCCTGGCCCTATCCAAAACCAGAGACATAATGGTATAAAACATAATGGTATTTCAACCCAACGGATTGTGCCAAAGTCATGAAGGATCAAGATATAAATCAAGATATAAAACCATGGTTGCCCTAAATGTCCCCTACAACTATACAGACCCTCAGTTGGAAATCCCCAGGGTCACCTCGAGGACAATGGAACTCTCCAAATATGCTTACCCAATCATCTCCTGAGTACTTTAAAGATAGTGCCTTTTACCTTTTCCATGTCCAGCAAGGTCTATGACACTTGCCATTTTCATTTTCATCGAAAACATACCACAAAACCAAAGGTAATTATGAGGCCCAAATCATCCTGATTAGATACATTTAGTGAGATGACTAAGTAGCCTTTTCTGGGACACAAATTATGGAGTGTTTGGCCCAGGTAGAATGTCAGTTCCCTCCCAGTTGTGGCAACAGTCCTAAAAAAAAAAAGGCTTTGGGGTATAGCTTCATCTCAGAAGTAATAAGTAACCATTCTACATTTTTTTTTTTCCAGTCATGGGGCCTGAACTCTGGGTCTGGGCACTGTCCCTCAGCTCTTCAGCTCAAGGCTAGCGCTCTACCACTTGAGCCACAACGCCACTTCCGGCTTTTTTTTGCTTATGTGGTGCTGAGGAATCGAACCCAGGGCCTCAGGCATGCAAGGCAAGCACTCTACCACTGAGCCACCTTCCCAGCCCCCCATTCTACATTTTTAAAACAAGATTTAAATTAAGAGATATAGCAAGCTCCACCACACTCTTTGTCTCTGCTTTCTTACATTGTCACTGCAGCCTCTTCAATCAATGTAAAGACTTGCAGAAGTGAGTAAATAGTTTTTTTTTTTGTTTTTGTTTTTTTGGTTTTGCCTGTCATGGGGCCTGAGCTTTGGGCCTGGGTGCTGTCCCACAGCTCTTCAGCTCAAGGCTAGCACTCTACCACTTGAGGCACAGCGCCACTTCTGGCTTTTTCTGCTTATGTGGTGCTGAGGAATCGAACCCAGGCCTCATGCATGCAAGGCAATCATTCTACCACTGAGCCACCTTCCCAGCCCGAGTAAATAGTCCTGACCAACATTGAGTCCTGCTCTAGGATGACAACAACAAATATGGATTCAGGGAGCTGGAAGCATGGTTCAAGTAGTAGAGCATCAGCCTTGAACAAAAAGGCGCCACACACACACACACACACACACACACACAATTAATTGTGGAGACACACATATATGACAAAAATTTTCAATAAAGAGAATAGTATAGTCTACAATTCACAGTAAGCACATGCAGTAGGAATATGTATACATCAGCTAGCAAAACTGCAACATTTAAGCTGGGGTGCAACTGAGTGGTAAACATTTGTTTAGCATACACAAGGTGTGAGTTCATTTCCAAACGCCTCCACACACACAGGTGCAGCTTTCACTAAGCAGATATTACAATTTACTCGCCTTAGGCTACATTCTCACTCCCTGACATCACTCACCACAATGATTTTTTCTTTTTGGTCCCCACAGCTGCTTGTCACCACGTTTACACAACAGTCACTCATATAGTAACAACAGTAATAAGAGCGCCACAATTTCTCTCACACACCCTAACGGCCCCGGCCACCATCACCTGCAGCCCCCTTTATGAGTTTCACAACTGGACTTCCTTTTCTCTCACCGGCTCGCTCTTCCCTGCACGCCTACCACACCGCCTCTCCTCCTACCCCCAAGTCCTTCAGATTCCCGGCTTCAGACTCACCTTTGTCCGATCCTGAAATCCCTCTAAAAACCATCGAACCCTCCACAGTGACTTCAAGTGATGTCTCAACGGTCCGGAAAGAAGTCGTACAGAGGGCAGGAAGTTGCCTCAGGTATGGTGCACTCTGGGACATGTAGTCCGGAGCCCAGATACCCATTAACAGTCTAGAACCTGACGGCCTCAAGCGCAGGCCCCGGCTTTAGACTGCATCCCTTCACTCGGCAAAGAAAACAACAACGTATTTCTCGTACCTGTGGAGAAGCGCCTCAAAGTTCTCCACGTCTGTTTACATTGTTTCACCTGAGGACTTCATGCTTTTTTCTCCGCAAACCGGTGGCACCTCCTGGAAACCAGGTCTCGCGCCACCTCTGTCTTTGGGCCGGAATGGGTCATAGGCAGGAAGTGGTATTGGACTGAAGGCTTCTGGGATATGTAGTCCCAAGGCTGGGAGGCGTAGAAACTCGTTTCCGGAGGGTGGCGCAGTTTTCAGCGGGTGCTTGCAGTGCACTGACACTTAACATGTGGCTGTCAATTTAGCTACCGGCACCCAACCAAAAATCACGCATATTTCACTAAAATTTAAAATATTAGGTTGCTGGGTGGCTCATGCTACTCGGGAGGCTGATACCCGGAGAACTGCAGCTCAACGAAGCCAGCCTGGCAGAAAAGTCTAAGACTCGATCTCCAAGTAAACAAAAATCATGCTTGAAGCCAGGTGCTGGTGGCTCAGGAGGCTGAGATTTGAGGATCGTGGTTCAAAGCCAGACTGGGCAGGAAAGTACTTGACATGCTTATCTCCAATTAATCACAGGAAAAGCTGGAAATGGTGCTGTGGCTCAAGTGATACCTAGTGCTAGCCTTGAGCAAAAGTTGCTCAGGGGTAGCTCCCAGGCTCCTGAGTTGAAGCCTCAGGACCGTAGGGGGGTGGGAGGTAAAAAAAATCAGGCTTGAGGCATGACTTGTGATTAGAACACCAGCTCTGAGCAAGCAAGCTGAGCTAGTGTAAGAGCCCCCCCCCACCCCCACCCCAACAGTGTGAATGTTTGGTGTGATTTGCTTAGGCTGCAGCCACCTTGCTGTCCCTGGGTTAAGTACAGTTGTAGGAAGGTTAATAAAACCATAGGCTACTAGGAGCTAGAGGAGCATATAGGGAGACTGATGTGGGAACATGTTAGAAGTCAGTGTGAAGGGCTGGGAAGGTGACTCATTGATACAGTGCTTGCCTTGCATGCATGAAGCCCTGGGTCTGATTACTCAGCACCACACAAGCAGAAAAAGCCAGAAGTGGTGCTGTGGCTCAAGTGGTAGAGTGCTAGCCTTGAGCTGAAGAGCTGAGGAACAGTGCCCAAGCCCAGAGTTCAGGCCCCATGACCGACAAAAAAGAAAAAAGAAAAAAAAGAAAAGAAAGAAATCTGATCACCATGAATAAAAATGGCCTGTTTATTGTAATAGTTACAGAACAAATCTTCCCAACTTGTGAAATTCCATAATAGCAATACTTTGAGAATAAACTGCCAATTAAAAGTAATTTATAAATTACTATGTGTACACATACAGAACATTGCTTAATTTGTATAATACTAAAAGACACCAGGAATTGTATTCATGAGAAATTACTGAACTAAAAGTATATTTTCAAGGTAAAAAATTCTTATCCATTCCTACAAATGTTTATATATCCCAAGTTATGTACCTAGGATCATGGATCAATAAATACTGGACTCACCAAATATATGTATTTCTTCATCTATCTTCATAAGGAAATGTTTTCTGGATTTTTTTTTCTTGTGGTGTACTTTGCTACATTTAGTACTGAGACTTGAACTCATCTCTCATTCACAGGATTTCTTACCAACATCAAAATTCTGATTTGGGGTAAACTGCTTCTCAACAGCATGAATTTTCTAAAGTTGTGCTAGGTGTGAACCAGAGCTACAAGCTTTCCCATTATTTCTTACATTCATAAGGTTTTTCACCAAGGTGAATTCTCTATGTTTAATAAGATATGGTCACTGACTAACGGGTTTTCTACAACCAATACATTCTTTGTCTTTGCACTACTGTGAACTCTCTGATGTTTAATAAGATGGGACTGTTGACTAAAGGCCTTCCCACACTCATTGCACTCATAGGGCCTCTCACCAGTATGGATTCTCTGGTGTCGAGTAAGATCAGATCCAGAAGTAAAGGCCTTCCCACATTCCTTGCACTCATAAGGCTTTTCACCAGTATGAAATCTCTGATGTCGAGTGAGATCTGAGCTATAACTAAATGCCTTCCCACATTCCTTACATTTGAAAGGTTTCTTCCTGGTATGAATTCCTTTTAGATCAGTCTCACCTGCACCACAGCTAAAATCCTTGCCACAGTCTTTATATTCACCTTTTTTCTTACTACCATGAACTGACTGACATGGAGTATGTTCTGAATCAAGTTGGAAGGATTCTCCACATCCCTTATCTTCACACATCTTTTCAGCACTGTGAATTAATTGATGCTGGGTAAAGTCTAAGTCAGAACGAAAGGCTTGCCCACATTCTGTACATTTATGAGTTTTCTCACTGGCATGAATTTTCTGATGCTGAGTTAGGTTGGAGCCACGAGTAAAAGCTTTCCCACATTCTTTACACTGATAAGGTTTTATACCAGTATGAATTCTTTGATGCCGACTCAGGTCTGATCTACAACTAAAGGCCTTCCCACATTCCTTACACACATAGGGCCTCTCACCAGTATGACTCCTGTGATGGCGAGTAAGGTCTGATCCACAACTGAAAGCCTTTCCACATACTTTACATTTAAAGGGTTTCTCCCCAGGAGGAAGTCTCTTTAGACGATTAACACTTGAGCGCAAACTAAAGGCTTTGCCACATTCTTTACACTTATATGTTTTCTTACCAGTATGGATGGAGGGATACTCACTGAATTCGGAGTCAGGCAAAAAGGTCTTCCCGTTTTCCTTATCTTCAAAGAATTTCTCACCAGTATACAGAAACTGATGTTGAGGATGGTTGGAGCCAGAGCTAAAGGCTTTCTCACAGTCCTTACATTTATGTAGTCTCTCCCCAGTATGGATTTTCTGATGTTGAGTGAGTTGTGACCCACAAGTAAAAGCTTTCCCGCACTCCTTACAGACATAGGGCTTTTCACCAGTGTGGATTCTGTAATGTTTAATAAGATGGGATTGCTGACTAAAGGCCTTCCCACATTCATTACATTCATAGGGCTTTTCACCAGTATGAATTCTCTGGTGTCGAGTAAGGTCTGAGCCACAGCTGAAGGCTTTCCCACACTCCTGACATTCATAGGGCTTCTCACCAGTATGAATTCTGTGATGTCGAGTTAGGTCTGAGCTATAATTAAAGGACTTCCCACATTCCTTACATTCATAAAATTTCTCCCCAGTATGAATTCGTTTATGGACACTAAGTAGTGAGTGAAATCGAAAGGCCTTCCCACATTCCTTACATTTATAAGGTTTCTCCCCTGTATGAATTCGCATATGACCAGTAAGACTTGACCGGAAACTAAAAGCCTTGCCACATTCTTTACATTCAAATGTTTTCTTACCAGGGTGAACTGACTGATATTGAGTAAGTTCTAAATCAAGAATAAAAGTTTTCCCATGCTCCTGATCGTCCCATAATTTCTCACCCATATGAATTAACTGATTTTGAGTATCATCTGAGCCAAAACTAAAGTCTTCTTCACATTTATGTGCATACTGTGTGTCTCCTGTACTGAGTCCACCATGTTGAGTAAAAGTTGAGAGCTGGTTGGAAGTAGGTGTTTTTTCATAGGTGGCTGTGACTTGCTGGCAATGTGAATCATTTTCATACTGTGTTTCTGATGGACTTTTACTTTCACAATCACCGGAAAAGCAGAAACCTTCAAGGCTGTCATCTGTACAGACTTCCAGGATTTCCCATGGGGATAATACACTTTCAAGTGACCTATTTTTTGATAATATCTTCCTGGCCTGCCACGTGGATTGTAGATCTGAAAGAGAAAAAGGTAAACACATACTGTTTTACTGTCCAAAAACAAACAATTCCAGTGTAGTGATAGAAAGAAAATCATAATATAAAGCACCTATGAAAGAATAGCTTAAAAATCTGGACGCCAGTGGCTCACACTTGTAATCCTAGCTACTCAGGAGGCTGAGATTTGAGGAATGTGGCTCAAAGCCAGCCTGGGCAGGAACGTCCCTGAGACTCTTATCTCCAATTAATCATCAAAAAACCAGAAGTGGCACTGTGTCTCAAGTCGGTAGAGCACTCACCTTGAGCTGAAGAGCTCAGAGACAGCACTCAGGCCCAGAGTTCAAGCCCCATGACCAACAAAAATAAATAAATAAATAAAATCTGAAATTCTGGATAGCATGAAAGAAATGGCAGTAAATAAACAGAATTTTTATTTATTTATTTTGTGTTGGTCGTGGGCCTAAACTCAGGGGCCAGGGTGCTGTTCCTGAGCTTTTTCACTCAAAGCCAACATGCGCAGGAAAGTCCATGAGGCTCTTCACTTGAATTGACAAACAAAAAAGCCTAAACTGGAGCTGTGGCTCAAGTGATAGAGTGCCAGCCTTGAACACAAAAGCAAAGGGACAGCACCTAGGCCCTGAGTTCAAGCCTGAGTACCAACACCAAAAAAAAAAAAGGACTGTCCAAGTTAAAGACTTTGAATTGTTTCACACCATGTGGTACACTCATCTCAGCACATGCTAGATTTTTGTTTTTGTTTTTGTCAGTCATGGGGCTTGAACTCTGGGCCTGGACTCTGTCCCTCAGCTATTCAGTTCAAGGCAATCTCTCTACCACTTGAGCCACAGTGCCACTTCCAGTTTTCTGGTGGTTCATGGGAGATAAGAGTCTCACGGACTTTCCTGACCCAGCTGGCTTTGAAGTGCAATACTCAGATCTCAGCCTCCTGAGTAGCTAGGATTACAGGCATGAGCCACTGGCACCAAGTTCTGTGAGACTCTTATTGCCAATTAACCACCAGAAAACTAGAAGTGGAGCTGTGGCTCAAAGTGGCAGAGCATGAGCCTTAAACCAAACAGCTCAGGGACAGCGCCCAGGCCCTGAGTTCAAGCCCTATGACTAACGAAAATAAAAAATAAGGTACTGGGAAGGTGGCTCAGTGGTAGAGCGCTTGCCTTGCATGCCTGAGGCCCTGTGTTCGATTTCTCAGCACCACATAAGCAAAAAGAAAAAAAAAGCCGGAAGTGGCGCTGTGGCTCATGTAGTAGAGCGCTAGCCGTGAGCTGAAGAGCTGAGGGACAGTGCCCAGGCCCAGAGTTCAGGCCCCACGACCGGACCAAAAAAAAAGAAATTTTCCCATCAGTGATAGCCACTTCCGGCTTTTATCTTTTTGCTTATGTGGTGCTGAGGAATCGAACCCAGGGTCTCAGGCATGCAAGGCAAGCGCTCTACCACTGAGCCACCTTCCCAGCCCTTAAAACTTTTTTTTTGTTGGTCTTGGGGCTTGAACTCAGGGCTTGGGCGCTGTCCCTGATCTCTTTTTCTCAAGGCTAGTGCTCCACCACTTTGAGCCATAACTCCACTTCTGGTTTTCTGGCGGTTAATTGGACTTTCTTGCCCAGGTTGGCTTTGAACCATGATTCTCAGATCTCAGTCTCCTGAGCAGCTAGGATTAAAGGCACAAGACACCAGCATGCTTTTTTTTCCCCCCTGGTGTCCTGGGGCTTGAACTCAGAGCCTCAGCACTGTCCCTAAGCTACTTTGTGCACAAGGATGACTTTCTACCACTGGAGCCACAGTGCAACTTCTGGCTTTTTCTAAGTAGTTTATTGGAGATATGAATCTCCTGGACTTTCCTGCCCAGGCTAGATTCAAACAGCAATCCTAAGATCTCTTGAATAGCTAGGATTACAGACATGACCCACCGATGCCTGGCTAAAAACTCATTTTTTAACTCATACAAATGGTTTGTATGAATCATTTTCTGGACTGTTGGCCCCTTCCAGTTTGGAGTATTTCTCCATGAAATTAACCCAACAAATGGAAGGCACCCAATCTAAACCATCCACAAAATAATGGCCCCTGGGGAAAAAGAATAGCAGCTTAGCACTTTGTAACATGAGGAACAAACACAGAAATGTAATAGTGTATGTAAAAGAGATTTCTTTCAGAAATGCTTTGTAGCTTTATCTCTGGCTTTTATCTAAGTCCTCTGGCCAGTGAAAGGATACTCCAGACTGACCTTTCAGAGGTACTGCTTCCTCACTAGGTAACTAGGATCTCTTCTATAATCAGGGCCTCCTGTCTCTCAGTCCTTACTCACCTGGGCAAAATCCTCTTCTCTCCTCATCCAGTTCTATCCAAGCCTCTTGTTCTTTTTCCAACAAGGAGATCACATGTGGCTGGTAAATGCTAAGTCCTAAATAAAAATACATGTCATTTTCCTGGAAATACATGCCAAATCTCCTAGACATCTGAAAAACATGCAATCATCAGTAATACAGAATGCAGAAGTTTCTAGCATCAGATTCTGTTCTTACCCACTGAGACAAAGTTGCTATAGTTCTCAGACATCACATCTGTGTACAAGTTTCTCTGCTCTGGGTTCAGGTACTCCCATTCCTCCTGGGAGAACTGTATGGCCACATCTCTGAAGGTCATCAACTGGTGGAAGGAAAAACAAATATGAATGGATAAATTCCAACAAACTTTTTAGATGGAAAAGACAGAAAAGGACACAGCAGGGAATGAGACATGAAATGAACAAAAACTAGAGTTGGAATTTTAGGGTATGGGAGAAACAACATGGAAATATGTATGACTAAAGCTGAGTACCTATAAGCTCTTAAAAACTATGGCTCAGCTGGGTGCTGGTGGCTCATGCCTGTATTCCTAGTTACTCAGAAGGCTGAGATCTGAGGTTCACAGTTCAAAACCAGCCTCAGAAGGAAAGTCTGGAAGACTCTTAGGTCCAGTAAACTACTCAAAAAAAGATGGAAGTGGCACTGTGGCTCAAGTGGTAAAGTGCTAGCTTTGAGCAAAAGGATCTCAGTGTCCAGGCCCAGAGTTTAAGCCCCAGGATGGGCAACAGAGACAGAGAGACAGACAGAGAGAGACATACAGCAAGAGACACTGAGAGAGAGAGAGAGAAAGAGAGAGAGGGGGGCACGCAATAAATCCCAGGGTGTTCCTCAAGTCCATAGGTTTGCAAGAAATTGAGCCCAAGACACTGGAGCCATAGTGCTAAATACATGATAAATTATACAGGACTCTAGGCCTTCACACACAGTGAGACCAAAGGAAGATACTCTTAGGAAAGGAACATAAACGTGCAATGCATATGTGCATCTGACCATATAAAATAATATTTATTGGGCTGAGAATGTGGCTTAGTGGTAGAGTGCTTGCCTAGCATGCATGAAGTCCTGGGTTCGACTCCTCAGGACCACATAAACAGAAAAAGCTGGAAGTGGCACTGTGGCTCAAATGCTAAAGTGCTAGCTTTGAGCAAAAGTTCAGGGACAATGCCCAGGCCTGAGTTCAAGCCCCAGGACTGGCCAAAAAAATAATAATAATAACAATAATAATATTTATTGAAATAAACTCCAGGAGATGGAAACCAGAGATTTTTTTTGCTTTGTTGCTATTTTGGTTTTATTTTCTTTTTGTCTTGTTTGTTCATTTATTTGTCTTCGAGACACTAAGAGGGGCACAGAAATGGAGGGACAAAGGTTAAACAAATGCAGCAGTGGTACTCACTAGACACTATGTGGATCATACAACTTGTGGGTAGGGATGGGAGGGGAAAAAATGGAGAGAGCAAGGGAAGAGGTGATATTATCCAAAAAGAAATGTATTCTTTTTTTTGGGGGGGGGCCTGTTGTGGGGCCTGAACTCTGGGCCTGGGC
>NW_012267308.1:4625798-4636735 GCF_000151885.1 Dipodomys ordii
AAAAAAAAAACACCTCTGAGATTCCATCTCACCCTAGTAAAATTGGCCAACATTGTGAATTTGAACAACAAATGTTGGTGGGGAAAAAGTAACCCTATTGCACTGCTGGTGGGAATGTAAACAAGTACAACTACTCTGGACAGCAGTCTGGAGGTTCCTCCAAAACTAAACACAAACCTTTCCTCTAACCCAGTCATACCACCATACCACTCCTAGACATCTACCATGAACATCATGAGCCAGGATATGACAAGGACACCTGCCCATCCATGTTCTTTGCCATACTATTCACAATAGCCAAGATATGGAAACAGCCTAGATGCCCAAAATAGATGAGTAGATCCAAAAAAATGTGACACCTGTACTCAATGGAATTTTTCACAGCCATTAGAAAGAATAAAATAATGGCATTTTCAGGGAAATAGATGGAACTAGAACAAATCATGTTCATTGAGGTAAGCCAAGTTTAGACAAGTTCAGAGAGACAAACAGCATGTGTTCTCTCTGATATGTGGAAGTTAGATCTAAAATGCTCTGGGACATTACAAATTATACAGGATTCTACATACATACAGTAGGACACAAAGGCAAAATGCCTGTTACTGTTCATATTTATATAAAATAATATAAAAACAAATTCCAAGATATAGAAATAAAAGTTTTTTGTTTTTTAAGTTTTTCATGATTCTGACTTCTTTACCTTACGTACAGTGTATTGACATGGGTATCTTCGGGAGGATGGTATGGGGAAGACACAGAACTGGAGGGGAAAAGGGTGAAAAAAGTGTAAAGCAATGGAGCTCACTGGACATAGAAGAAAATGAACTATACAACACTTGGGTAGAAATGGGAGGGAGGGACTGGAAGAAAATGAGGGAACAGAAGACACTGGAAGGTAAGGAAATGCACTCATTATCTGACTCATGTAATTGTAATCCCTCTATACATCACCACTATGATAACAAAGTAAATTTCTAAAAATATTTTTCTGAATTCTAGCTACTCAGGAGGCTGAGATCTGAGGATTGCGGTTCAAAACCAGCCCGGGCAGGAGAGACCGTGATACTCCTATCTTCAATAAACCACCAGAAAACCGAAAGTGGTGCTGTAGCTCAAGTGGTAGAGCACTCGCCTTGAGCTGAAGAGCTGAGGGACAGCGCCCAGGCCCACAGTTCAAGCCCCACGACCGACCAAAAAAAAAAATTTTTTTTTCTGTGGAGAATGTGTAAGGTTTCAAGGCATTGCCAGGCAGCTTGCCAATTAACATATGTTTGACATATGACATTCGTGTCTCACTAATTTCTTGGTAGGATGCTAGATCTCTGAGCTCAGTGTCACCATATAACCTTTAAGCACCACAAAACATCACATACTGAAATGAATTACCAATCAATACCAATTCCCACCTTGACTAATTCAAGCACTCCATTGTATGGAAAAAATGAACATTTTCATGTCCTGTATCTCATTTCACCATTCAGTCACACCTTGTAAAGCTATGGATTAGGAATCAAACACTCTAATATTCCTTCTACAGAAATATATTTCCTTTCCTTCAATGCTCTGTAGAAGATCAGGGCATAGGAGATACAGATTGCTCCATGAGATACATTCGGGAATACTAGTTGGACAAAGAAGGGCCATCGAGGGAAGTTACTAGATTCATGAACACCACTTCACTCTGACAAAGGTAAATAGTTTAAAGATAAGTGATAAGCCTGGCATTGATGGCTCAAGCCTGTAACTCTAGCTAGTAAGGAGGTTGAGATCTGAAGCACAAGGTTCAAAGCCAGCCTGTGCAGGGAAGACTGTGCAATTTTTTTTTTTTTGCTTGTTGTTCTGAAAACCATGGTATCACCACATCCACTCAAGTGGGACACCCCCAAACCAGTCCTGATACTCTTGCTCATAAAGGTACAGGTCATCACCACAAGGAGAACACCTGGCCCTGGTGAGCCCTGTGAGACTGTTATCTCCAACTAACCCCAGAAAACTGGATGTGGCACTGTGGCTTAAAGTGGTAGACCACTAGCCCTAAAGGAAGAAACTCAGGAACACCACCCAGGCCCTAAGTTCAAGCCCCATGACTGACAAACAAACAAACACATAAATAAATAAATAAATAAAAATAAAAAAATTTAACAGGCACCAGAGGCTCACACCTGTCATCCTAACCACTCAGGATGTACTACTGAGGATCACTGAAGCCAGCCTGCCTGGCAGGAAAGCCCATGAGATTCTTATGTCAAATTAATCAGAAAAAGTAAATCCGTGCCTTAAGTGGTAGAATGTTAGTTTTGAGCAAAAGGAGCTCAGGAACAGTCCCCTGGCCCAAAGTTCAAAAGCCCCCTGGGCCCAAAGTTCAAAAGCCCCAGGACCAGAAAAAAAAAAAAAGATTGTATGATATAAATGATTATGTCTGTGGAGGAAATTTCAGCTCACCTGGGCCATGATTTAAAATTCTAAGAGTGGACAGGTCCTGTGGAATCCTCTCTTGGCAAAGCAGAGTCCTGAGAAAGGAGAGCAAAAGGAAATGAATGACCAGGCTTTCTTCAGGGTGTTCACATGGAGAAAACCTAATGGAAATCTGAGGAAATCTGGCTCTATTAAAAACCAAAGACACAGAACTAAGATGGAATGGAGTTTCAAGCAAGTGAGGCCCTAGTGCAGAGTTTGACTGCAAATGCATGAGACCCTGGAGCCAGGACCTTCTTAATAAGCCTCTCCTGAATAAGAAATAAAAATTCATCAATCCTGGAGTATTTCCATATATCTCTCTCAATCTAAGACAAATTGTTAAGGGCAAAACCAGTACGTAACTACAGATTGACCATATTTTAGATCGCAAAGAAAGTTAATAAATGTCAAAGGTAAAAACATCACAATGTAGCCAGGCACTGGTGGCTTACACCTGTAATCCTAGCTACTCAAAAGGCTGAGGATGGTGGTTTAAAGTCAGCTTTGGCAGGAAAGTCTGAGAGACTCTAATCTCCAATGAACAACCAAAAACAAGCTGTTAGTGGTAGAGTGCCAGTCTTGAGTGAAAAAACTAAGGGACAGCATCCAGGCCCTGAGTTCAAGTCCTCCAACACACACACACACACACACACACACACACACACACACGAAAAAAGAAAAAAAGAAAAAAGAAATGTATACCTTAAAGTAAGTCTAGGAATGTAGCCCACTTAAAGAGTTGCCCTAGGAGCTGGAACATGGCTCAGTGGTAGTATGTTTGCCTAGCATGCATGAAGCCCTGAGTTCCATTCCTCAGTACCACATAAACAGAAAAAGCTGGAAGTGGCCCTATGGCTCAAGTGGTAGCTTACTAGCCTTGAGAAAAAAGAAGCTCAGAGATAGTGCTCAGGCCCTGAATTCAAGTCCCAGGACTGGCAAAAAAAAAAAAAAAGAGTTGTCCTACATGCATATATATGTATACACATATATATGTACATACATAGTATGTGCATGTTATGTATACATACAGTATATGTGCATATATCATACATATATATATATATATCTATATGTTACATACATATATCAACTATCAAATATATATTTATGGCTCCCAAAATTCTTCCTTCCAGACAATATTGCATAATAACCCAGTGTTCACCTCAACGACGGTGATTAATAAACCTTCCTGTTCTTTTTATCTCCTGGTTGTGCTTTCGATGTCCGCATTCACCAGTCAACCATCGCCTCCACTTACACCTTCACTTCCAGAAATGATTAGGTCACTAAACACCACGTTTTGTGCTCCTCCCCGCCACTCGCTGCTATTACATTCATAACCATGGACCTTCACACAGTAGTGCAATCGTAACCATGTATATCTAATCCGAACTGTTCATCACACACACAGCCGGCTCCTGTCACCACCCAGTATGCAAACACACCAACACCCTTCGATCCCGCTACACACCACTCCTCACCCTCCCCCCAGGGTCAAATTCACACTCTTTACCTCGAATCCCGCAGGAAGCACAATCCGCACACGCACACACGCACCAACAACACCACAACCAGACACAACACCGCTCCAGGCCTTACACTGACACTCGTTCCGTACCGACTAACTGCGCAAGGTAAAAAAAATTAGAACGTCCAGCCGGGACTCTTGTCAGGACCCGCCGTGATTCCTCTCCCGTCCTCTAAAGGACTCCCAACTCCAACCGGAAGTTACCCGGGCCGCGGGACACTCTGGGAAATGTAGTCCACAGTCAGGAAGGCCTTTTAACAACCGATTACCAAGCTATCTCAATCTCCAGGTACTGACTTTAGACTGTACTCTTTCTCTTAGCATAAGCCACCGCTACCCACCGCTCACATCTATGTCCAAAACCTTGAAATTTGTATAGGCCCATTTAAAAGTACCTATTGAGACCTCCCTGTTGCTCTTCCTGTGCAAACCGGAACCTCACCAACACCATCTTGGACTCGGAGTCGCTAGGATGACATGATTCCTGGGAAATGTAGTCCAGAGGCTGGGAAGACAAGAACGGTGAGATTCTGTGGCGTAGCCTTGAAATTCCTGTAAAATGGTGTCAAGGTAGGACCAGTCTGTATTGTCTGTGCGTAAGCCTTAAGCCGCCTGCCTTCCTTCTTAAAGCACCAACCTGGGGCTAGCTTTAAACGAACGGGAGAGGGAGCTTGAAGGATTCAGTACCCAGCCCAAACCTGGTCTTGTGTCTGAGAATCCACAGAAACAGCTCCCGGAAGACTACCATCCTGATTTTTAGAATATTAATACCTTGACTTGTCAGTTTTCATCTATTTTTGAAATTTGCATGCATGCAATTGGACTCATGAATCTTGTCTCATCCTTAGTTATTAAAATTGCTGCCTTAACCCTCCCTCTCCCCCCCACCCAGGTGAAAAGCCTTCAAGAAGGAAAGGTATGCCCACCCAGGGATAAAATTTTTTTCTTCAATTACTACTGAGGTCAAGGGACCTCCAAATCAACCCAAGCTTTGGTGATTCACTGGGAGGGTCACAGTGAAATGACACAAAGCAAAATCTACATAGAGAAAAGGAACGTGGAGGCAAAGTCCAGGGAAAACAAGCCACATGCTCCTAAGGAAATTTTCACAGTGAAATCATCCCAGGCATCCATTCCTCCAGCAATGACTTGTGACAATGCATAGGACATGTTGCCAAACAAGAAATTTTATTAGAGATTCCTTGCTTTTGGTTTTGTTTTTAATTTCTTGGGGCTGGTCCCATAGAGAGCTGTGATTCAGGAATATCAGAACTTCACATTCTCAGCAGGAAAGCAGGTGTTTAACATAAGCCATACCTTTGTACAAACAGTTCTGGAATACTGAACTGTGAATAGTGGGAACCTTTCTGTACACTACTGTCCTCCAACAACAATGAATACAAGGTGAATTTAAAAGGAAGAAAAATTGCTGGGCGCCAGTGGCTCATGCCTGTAACCCTAGCTACTCAGGAGGCTGAGATCTGAGAATCACAGTTCAAAGCCAGCCTGGGCAGGACTCTTATCTCCAATAAACCATTAGAAAACTGGAAGTAGTGCTGTGGCTCAAGTGGTAGAGCGCTCACCTTGAGCACTGAAGAGCACAGGGACAGCACCCAGGCCCAGAGTTCAAGCCCCAGGACCAACAACAAAAAACAAAAAGGAAGAAAAATTAAAATGCAAAAGCAACACAGCTAGACTCAGATAATATCCAGATGTTGGACTATCCAATAAGCAAGTTAAAGTTACTGTGATTAAGCCAGTGGCTTGTATTTGTAATCTTTGCTATGCAGGAGGCTGAGATCTGAGGATCAAAGCTAGCCAGGCAGAATAGTCCAAGAGACTTTTATCTCATTAAGTAGCAAAAATGAAGTGAAGGTGTGGCTCAAGTGGTACAGTACCAGTCTTTATTGGAAGAAGCTAAGGGATAGAACCCAGGCCCTAAGTTCAAGTGCACACAAAAAGAAAGATAAAGAAAAGAAAGAAGGAAAGGAAGGAAAGAAGGAAGGAAGGAAGGAAGGCAAGTAGGAAGGAAGGAAGGAAAAGGAAAAGAAAATGAGAAAGGAAGGAAGGAAGAGTTCCACACACTCAAGGAAGAGTATTTTTAAAGCTCTTGACCAGCACTGGTGGCCCACACCTGTAATTCTAGCTATTCAGGAGGCTGAGATCTGAGGATCATGGTTCAAAGCCAGCCCAGGCGGGAAAGTCTATGAGACTCTTATCTCCAGTTAACCACCAGAAAACTGGAAGTAGAGCTGTGCCTCAAAGTGGTAAAGTGCTAGCCTTGAACAAAAGAGCTCATGGATAGTGTCGAGGCCCTGAAGTCAAACCCCACCACCAACAAAATAAATAAAATAAGGTCTTTCTTTCTTTATTTTATTATTTTTTTGGGTCCAGTCGTGGGGCCTGAACTCTGGGCCTGGGTGCTGTCCCTCAGTTCTTCAGCTCAAGGCTAGCACTCTACCACTTGAGCCACAGTGCCACTTCCGGCTTTTTTCTTTTTTCTTATGTGGTGCTGAGGAATTGAACCCAGGGCCTCAAGCATGCAAGGCAAGTGCTCTACCACTGAGCCACCTTCCCAGCAGCTTCTTTTTTTCTTTCTTTCTTTTTTTTTTGTCAGTCATGGCGCTCTACTGCTTGAGCCATAGCGCCACTTCTGGTTTTCTAGTGCTTTTTTATTGGAGATAAGAGTCTCACAGAGTTTCCTGCCAGGCTGGCTTTGAACCATGATCTTCAGATCTCAGCCTCCTGAGTAACTAGGATTACAGACGTGAGCCACCGGTGCCCGGCCCAATATAGTATTTCTTACCCAGTGGTAGTTTTGTTCCACAAGACTCACTTGGCAGTGTCTAGATAAGATTTTGGTTGGGGCTAGGAAGGTGGCTCAGTGGTAGAGCGCTTGCCTTGCATGCCTGAGGCCCTGGGTTTGATTCCTCAGCACCACATAAGAAAAAAGAAAAAAGCCAGAAGTGGCACTGTGGCTCAAGTGGTAGAGCGCTAGCCTTGAGCTGAAGAGCTGAGGGACAGTGCCCAGGCCCAGAGTTCAGGCCCCACGACCAGACCACCCCCCAAAAAAAAGATTTTCGTTGTTACAACAACCAAAGGAGAAGTGCAACTGGTAGACACCAGGGCTGTATCTATAAATAAAAGAAAGAAATCATCAGTAATGTCAAGTTTGAGAAACCCTTATTAATGAAGACTGTGTGTTATTAGTGAATGGAGAGAAACAACGAAACAGAATACAGTCCAGAAAGAGACCCACACAAATATAGCCATTTGATTCACACAATTAGAGCCATTTGATTTTTAACAAAGACACACATTTTAATTAAGAAAGAATAATCTTTCAGGTGCTGAGGCTAGTGCCTATATTCCTGGCTAATCTGAAGGCTTTGGAGAAATTCAGTTCAAGGCCATCCTTGATAGAAAAGTCCATGAAACTGACGGACTAGCAAAAAGTCAGAAGACGAAATGTGGTTCATGGAGTACCGTCTCTGAGTGCTTTATGAAGAAGAAACAAAAACCAAGTAATAACACGAGACACTGAGTTCAAGGCCTAGTATTAGTGTGCGTGTGTACACACCTGCACGCGCGCGTGCACACACACATACACACACACACACACACACGTGGCTGGGAATGTGGCTTAGTGGTAGAGTGCTTGCCTCAAGTGCATGAAGCCCTGGGTTTGATTCCTCATTTACACAAAAAATAAGTGAAAGAAATAAAATTAAAAGAGGAAAAAATAATTTAAAAAAGCCACACCAAAGTCCTTAGTCAATCTGAATAGGAGCACAATCTGAATAGGTAACATTAACCAGAAAATCTAGCCATCAAAAACTGATCCTGTTAGCCAAGTGCTGGTGGCTCATGCCTGTAGTCCAAGCTACTCAGGAGGCTGAGATCTGATCATTACTTTGAAGCCAGCCTGGGCAGAAAAATCTGTGGGATTTTTTTTTTCCTTTGCCAGTCTTGGGGCTTGAAATCAGAGCCTGAGCACTGTCCCTGAGCTGCTTTTGCTTAAGGCTAGTAATCTACCACTTGAGCCACAGATCTACTTGTGGTGTTTTTGTTTTTGAATTTATGTGGTACTGAGGAATCCAACCCAGGGCTTCATGCATGCCAGGGAAGCGCTCTGTCCTTGAGTTTCTTTTGCTCAAGGCAAGCACTCTACCACTAAGCCACATTCCCAGCCCTATGACATTTTTTTTTTTTTGTCAGTCATGAGGTTTGAACTCTGGGCCTGGGCGCTCTCCTGCGCTCTTCAGCTCAAGGCAGCACTCTACCCTTGAGCTACAGTGCCACTTCCGATTTTCTGGTGGTTTATTAGAGATAAGAGTCTCATGGACGATCCTAATCCTCACCCTAAACCTAACCCTAAGCCTTTCCTAACCGAAACCCTCACCCTCACCCTAATCTTCACCCTCACCCTAGCCCTCACCCTAAAACTAATAAAAATAAAAAAACAATAAAAAAATAAAAATAAAAGAGTCTCATGGACTTTCCTATCGGGGCTGGCTTTGAACTGATATCCTCAGATCTCAGCCTCCTGAGTAGCTAGGATTATAGACGTGAGCCACCAGTGCCTGGCTCTGTGACATTATCTCCAATAAACTACCCACTGCCCCCTCCTCCCCTCCCCCCAAAAACCAGAAATGGAGTTGTGGCTCAAATAGTAGAGCGCTAGTCTCGCGCAGAAGATGCTCAGGAAATGGGGCTGTGGCTCAAGCGGTAGAGCGCTCGCCTTGAGCTGTAGAGCGCAGGGACAGTGCCCAAGCCCAGAGTTCAAGCCCCAGGACCGACAAAAAAAGAAAAAAGAAAAGAAAAAAGATGCTCAGGGAGAGCGCCCAGAGCCCTAAATTCATGCCCCAGGACTGGTGCGCACAAGGATGTGCATGCACACACACACCTTGTTGGTAGGGCACAAACATATTCTCAGAAAACTGTAGCCTCAGGCACCTGACCAGCCAATTCATAACCTCAGGGTCTTTCACGTCACAATCTGACGTCACAGTGGTCTGTCTCCCTAGAGTCCTGAGCAGAGCGGTCTGCACATCGCACATCGCAGGCGCACTGTTTCCATGGTTACACGTCAGGCACACCGAGCCAGTCTTGGCTACAGGATCGGCTCCCTCCCCCCACGCATTCCCCCTCCAGGAGGAGATTCAAGCCGAGCACCCTCCTCCTCCTCCTCCTCCTTCTTCTCCTCCTCCTCCTCCTCCCCTTGGAGGATGCGTGGGAAGCATCCTCGATGCACTGCGCCTGCGCACTCGGGATTGCGGCTTCCCCGGCTGTTGTCTGCGCAGCAGCGCGGTCCAGGAGGACCCGAGCACAGAACCTATCACCCGCAGTGGGGTATGGGAAACAAAACAAACAGCATCAACAACCAGTAGTTCAAGACATTTCCAGCCTTGTACTACATTTCCCAGAGGGCACAGGGCCCGAGTGAATCTCAGCAGCACTGGTCACGGGTTCGTCTGCGTCTTCCTCGGCTCGGCGCCCTCCTGTGCTGTCGCCGGCTGCTTGGTGTCTGGTTACGGAGACAGGTGCATTTCCCCCCTCCTCCGAGGCACCCCCCATCCCTGCTGACCGGGGAGCTTAGCGGATCTCAGAGCCCCTTCCCTACCCCCCCCCCACCTCAAGGACTCGAGGACGGTGAGCCCCCCTTTCCCCAATCCATGCGGGCTGCAGATTTTCCGCGGGGAAAGAACGCGGGCTCGGAGCTGGGGGGTGTGGTGGGGAGAGCTTAGGGCTTGGTGGAGGTGGGTGGGGGAGTGGGGGGTTTTGTTCATTCTCCTGGGGTGCAAGATCGACCTTGTGTATGTAGCAGTAATTTGATGCGGGGGCCCAACTTGGTGACGCAGCTATTTGGGATCAGCTTGCAAAAGGGTGAAAAAAATCAAAGGGTAAAATTGGAGGTGGGACACTCACCCTAGAGTGAAGGACCCCGAGTGAAATCCTGAGGATTGAGTATGGGGGGGGGGAGCTGTTGAAGTTGCGCAGAATGAATAAAACGGTTCTCTCAAAAAAAAAAAAAAAGGCAAAGGAGCCAGGCGCTGGTGGCTTCTGCTTGTAATATTAGCTATTTCAGGAAGCTGAGATCTGAGGATTGAGGCTGGAAAGTCAGTGAGTATTTTACCTCCAGTACCAACAAAAAGCTGCAAGTGGATGTGTTGCTCAAGAGATAGAGTGCCAGCCTTGAGCAAAAAAGCTGTAGGACCATGCCCAGCCCCTGAGTTCAAGCCCTAGTACTGGAAGGAAAAAAAGAAAGAAAGAAAGGAAAGACAAAAGGCTGCTTTCATTGTGGCTTGTTGATTGTGAGACCTACCTATAACCAGATTGAAACTCAAACATTCTAGCCTTCCCTCTCCTTCCTCAAAGCAGCCTGTAAGGGTGGGGGCAGGAATAGAGGTATGAGGCTGGGGTCTCACCAGTCTTCAAACAATGTACCTCATGCGCCCATTTAACCCTGTCCTGCCATTTTCCAAAGAAGTCTGGTAAGAGGGCTGAGAATGTGGCTTAGTGGTAGAGTGCTTGTCTAGCATGCACAAAGCCCTGGGTTTGATTCCTTAGTACCATGGAAACAGAAAAAGCCACAAGTGGTGCTGTGGCTTGAGGGATAAGAGTGCTAGCCTTGAGCCAAAGCAACCCAGGGACAGTGCCCAGGCCCTGAGTTCAAGCCCCAGGACTGGCAAAACAACCCCTTCCCCCCCCCCACAAAACAACCCTTTCTCCCTCCCCTCCTCAAAAAAGAAGTCTGGTGAGAGGGAGAGAATGGTGGCTGCATATCTAAATTTTATTGCCTCCATTTCAGTCCATAAATCATATCTCATTTTTCAGGGCATGGAAACAATCTGGTATCCTTTTGAAATAAAACATATCCACTAACCTATAACTTCAATCTTCCTTCCAGACTGCATGTCAGAGGTCTTGAAAACAGACCCCATTCCCATTA
>NW_012267308.1:4638427-4695772 GCF_000151885.1 Dipodomys ordii
CCGAACCAAAAAAAAAAAAAAAAGGAAGAAGAAGTAGAGCTGAAGCTGAGAGCTGGCGGTTCACACTTGTAATCCTAGCTCCTCAGGAGGCTGAGATCTGAGGATTGTTGTTCAAAGCTAGCTCATGTAGGAAAGTCTGTGAGACTCTTAATCTCCAATTAACCACCAGAAAACTAGAAGTGGAGCTGTAGCTCAAAGTGGTAGAGTGCCAGCCTTGAGCAACAGAGCTCAGGGATAGCACCCAGGCCCTGAGTTCAAGCCTTACAGTCGCCAAAAAAAAAAAAAGGTAGAGCAAAGCAAACCTGATTCTGATTTCAAATCCCAAAAACACCACAATAAAAAGATCACTTGAAAGAAATTTCTGAATATTTATGCTTTATACTTAAGTTTCCTATCTACTAGAAGTTTTTCTTCATCTCCAATCTCCTAGTGCCTCCTGTATGTCTCTGTCTTCTCTAACAAGATCTGGCTATACATTGACCAAATCATCTAGCATTAGCTATGCAGCCTCTACCTGGGAGCACAAAATCCCTAAGGGAATGAATATAACCATTGTCAGATCTGAGGTATAAAGAAACAAAGCCATGGACTCATTTGATGACAAGTTTTCTACAGATCTATGTCTATAATAACCACAGTATATAGGCTGGGAAGGTGGCTCAGTGGTAGAGCGCTTGCCTTGCATGTCTGAGACCCTGGGTTCGATTTCTCAGCACCACATGAGCAAAAAAAAAGAAAGAAAAAGAAAAAAAAGCCGGAAGTGGTGCTGTGGCTCAAGTGGTAGAGGGCTAGCCCTGAGCTGAAGAGGGACAGCGCCCAGGCCCAGAGTTCAGGCCCCACGACTGGACCCCCCCCCAAAAAAATAACCACAGTATAGGTTCAGGGTGATTAACCTCAGTCTCAGTCCTAGTGGTCAGGTTCTGTTTATGAGAAATTGATGGCAGGATATTTCCTGGGAATCTGTGAGTGGTGAAAACACATACTGTATATCATTTGACCAGTATCTTGATTTATGGTTTCAGTCACTGGTAACTTTCAAGGATGTGTCCATCCACTTCTCTCGGAAGGAGTGGGAGTTCCTGGATTCTACTCAGAAGGACTTGTATAAGGATGTGATGTTGGAGAACTATAAGAACCTGGTGTCAGTGGGTAAGGTCATTTACACCAAACACTTTGGACTGTT
This sequence comes from Dipodomys ordii, assembly GCF_000151885.1. Lineage (NCBI taxonomy): Eukaryota > Metazoa > Chordata > Mammalia > Rodentia > Heteromyidae > Dipodomys > Dipodomys ordii. Next base: position 4,639,611 of record NW_012267308.1, read on the forward strand.
CTCTAAAATAATAGCTTTCTCTTCCATGAATTGGGATTCTATTTTGTGTGTGTGTGTGTGTGTGTGTGTGCACGTGCGCGTGTGTGCAGGCATGAGTGTATGTGTGTATGTGCGCTTGCATTTGCGTGTGAGCCGGCCAGTCCCTATGGCTTGAACATAGGGCCTGGGTTCTGTCCCTGAGCTTTTTTGTTCAAGGTTAGTGCTCTGCCACATGAGCCACAGCTCCACTCCTGGCTTTTTTGTGGTTAATTGGAGATAAGAGTCTCCTGGACTTTCCTGCTAAGACTTTGAACCTTGATCCTCAGATCTCAGCCTCCTGAGAAACTAGGATTACAGGCATGAGCCACCAGCACCCAGCTTTGAATGTGCTTTCTGTTTGTTTGTTTGCCAGGCCTGGGGCTTGAACTCAGGGCCTGGGCACTGTCCCTGAGCTTCTTTTGCTCAAGGCTAGCACGCTACTACTGAGCCACAGTGCCACTTCCAGCTTTTTCTGTTTATATGGTACTGAGGAATGGAACCCAGGGCTTCATGCATGCTAGGCAAGCACTCTACCACTAAGCCACATTCCCAGTCCTACCATGAATATTCTTTAATAGTTTTCTCTGGTGTATTATATGGTCCCATGTGTTTAATATAAATCAAGTCTCAAAGTGATTTTGAAAATGTCATAGTATTTTACTTCTACATCTTGTTCTCTTTCTTTCTTGTATGCAGGATATTCTCCCTCAAAGCCAGATGTGATAACCTTACTGGAACAAGGCAAAGAGCCCTTCCCAGTGATGAAGGATGTGCTAGGAAGAAGGTCTACAAGTAAGTGAGGGCTCACTACTTAGCTGGTGAGCCAGCAAAGGGCATGCAGTAAGAGCAGAGATGCAGGCTTTGCATCAGATTGTTGTAGTCGAAGACAGGAAAAAATTGACTTTTTGGGGGGTGCAAGTCCTGGGGCGTGAGCTCCAGGACTGGGTGCTATCCCTGAACTTTTTTGTTTAAGGCTAGCATGCTGTCATTTGAGCCATAGCTCCTCTTGCTTTTTGATGATTAAATGGAGATAAGAATCTCATGGACTTAGCCGGGCACCGGTGGCTCACACCTGTAATCCTAGCTATTCAGGAGGCTGAGATCTGAGGATCGCAGTTCAAAGCCAGCCCAGGCAGGAAAGTCCACGAGATTCTTATCTCCAATAAACCACTAGAAAACTGGAAGTGGCACTGTGGCTTAAGTGGTAGAGTGCTTGCCTTGAGCTGAAGAGCTGAGGGACAGCGCCCAGGCCCAGAGTTCAAGCCCCACGACCGACCAAAAAAAAAAAAAAAAGAAGAATCTCATGGACTTAATTGCCTGGGCTGGCTTTGAACTACCATCCATAGATCTCAGCCTCATGAATATCTAGGATTATAAACATGAGCTACCAGCACCCAGCTGAAACAGAGTTCTTAGCATGAACTCACAAAAGAACTTCATCCTAGCTTCCAACTATTGTATGCATGTGCATGCACACACAGGTGTGTGTGTGTGTGTGTGTGTGTGTGTGCACATGCACGCGCATGTCTGGGCATGCGTACACATGTGCACCAGTTCTAGGGTTTAAACTCAGAGCCTGGGTACTGTCCCTTAGTTTTGTACTCAAGGCTTGTGGTCTACCACTTGAACCATAGCTTCATTTCCAGCTTTTTGTTTTTTTTTTCAGTAATGGGGCTTGAACTCTGGGCCTGAACGCTGTCTCTCAGCTCTTCAGCTCAAGGCAAGCGCTCTACCACTTGAGCTACAGCGCCACTTCTGGTTTTCTAGTGGTTTATTGGAGATAGGAGTCTCATGGTCTTTCCTGCCCGGGCTGGCTTTGAACCATGATCCTCAGATCTCAGCCTCCTGAGTAGCTAGGATTACAGGTGTGAGCCACGGGGCCCGGCCATTTCCAGCTTTTTGATGGTTACTTAGAGATAAGACTCTCACAGACTTTTCTGCTTTGGCTGGCTTTAAGTCATGATCCACAGATCTCAGCCTCTTTAGTAGCTAGGATTACAGATGTGAACTACTAGCACCTAGGTCACTACTGCCACTTGAATACAAGTTACTATCACTTTTAGTTTAGACTGACAGTTCAGCCTATTAGCTGATAATTCTCCCAGTCTTCCCTCCACATTTAAAAGATCATCTACACAACATCTAGGCTGATTGTTGAAAAACAGGTTATTGCTTCCAAATACTCTACAAAAAGGAGAATTCAGATTTCTCACCAGGAAAAGCAAACTATTTTAAGACAGAGATCGTCTCTAAGCTCTTCTTTCATATTCTTCCCCCAATGAACTGCCCTTATGTAGAGCCCCTGGGATCCAGTCACCTCTCACTAGCACCACCATTTGGGGACCCAGGCTTCAATTCATGAGCCTGTGGGGAACATTTCATATCAAAATCATAACATAACATAACATGGCACCTGTAGGTGCCAGTGGCTTATACCTATAATCCTAGTTACTCAAGGGGCTGAGATCTGAGACTCACAAAGCCAGCCTGGGGAGGAAAGTCCATGAGACTCTCTTCAGTTAACTACCAAAAGAAAAAAAAAGGTGAAAGTGGAGCTATAGAATTATTTCAAATTCAGGATAACCAATTTTTCCTATAGTTTTGATTCGTTTTGGAGTGGTCTCAGAATAGCAGTGTTTTTAAACAACTTCTCCAAGATACCTCTGACCCATACCAAAACTTCACAATCACTGATGGAAATTACTTAATACATCACCACAGTCTCATGTTATCTTCCATTCTCTAAGTTCATATTGACTGATTTTAAATTATTGAACTATATTGTAAAATGTTTTTATTTTTTATTTTATATTTTGTCAGTCGTGGGGTCTGAACTCTGGGCTTGGGTGCTGTCCCTCAGCTCTTCAGCTCGTCTAGCGCTCTACCACTTAAGCCACAGCACCATGTCCAGCCTTTTCTGTTTATGTGGTGCTGAGGAATCAAACCCAGGTCCTCATGCATGTCAGGCAAGCACTCTACCACTGAGCCACCTTCCCAGCCCTGTAAAAATGTTTTTAAAGCCATTCACTTCTACTAATAATCATTTTCATTTTGCCTCCTCTTTTGAGGAGGAAAGCTTTATGTTTTGCTGGTTATAGGAAAATAATTTTTGCTTGCTTTTTTGTTACCAGGTCTTTCCTCCAGGCATAAGACCAAGAAATTATCTCCACAAAAATCTACTGGTGAAATAAGTGTATCTAAATCGAAGACAACAGAAACAAGTAAAACACTCAATCTCAAACGATCAACTTTGAAAAATGCGTGCCAGAACAAAGGTGACTCTAATGGCCCTCAAGAAGCTGAAGGAAGGAGTACTACTCAAAAGAAAATCAGCCATGAAAAAGGACCAACAAATAGAAAGCAACCGTCTACTCTGGATCAGAGAGTTGATAATAACGAGGACTCTAATGAAGACAGGGAACATGGGGAAACCACTGGTTGTGAGTCCAGCTCAATTCAACGTGAACCAGTCCATTTTGATGAACATTATGACTGTGAGGAATGTGGGAAAACTTTTAAGAGTGTCTACCAACTTACCCTACATGAGAAAATTCACAGTGGTGAAAAAATCCACGAATGTAAGGAATGTGGGAAGCTGTTCAGGCGTAAGTATCGACTGACGCTCCATTACAAAATTCACACAGGTGAAAAACCCTATGAATGTAAAGAATGTGGGAAGTTCTTCAGGCGTAAATATCACCTGACTCTACACAAGAAAGTTCACACTGGCGAGAAACCCCATGGATGTAAGGAATGTGGGAAGTTCTTCGGTCGTAAGTATCAACTTACTCTCCATCAGAAAATTCACACTGGTGAAAAACCTCACGAGTGTAAAGAATGTGGGAAGTTCTTTAGGTGTAAGTACCAACTTACTCTACACCATAAAACTCACACTGGTGACAAACCCTATGGATGTAAAGAATGTGGAAAGTTCTATAGTCTTAAGTACCAACTTAATCTACATCAGAGAATTCATACTGGTGAAAAGACTCATAAGTGTAAGGAATGTGGGATGTTGTTCAGTTACAAGTATCAACTTAATCTACATCAGAAAATTCATACTGGTGAAACACCCCACGAATGTAAGGAATGTGGGAAGACTTTTGGTCTTTACTCCCAACTTAATCGTCATCAGAAAACACATACCCATAACAAACGTTATAAATGCAAGGAGTGTGGCAAGAGGTTCTTAAGTAATTTTGAACTTACTCAGCATGGGAGAGTTCATGCTGATGATAAACCTTATGAGTGTAAGGAATGTGGAAAGACATTTCCATTTGGTTTCTACCTTACACAACATCAGAAAACACATGTAAAGGAGAAAACCTACCCATGTAAAGAATGTGGGAAAACCTTCAGTACACAAGAACAACTTACCCAGCATGAGAAAAGCCACACTGGTCCAAAACCCTATGAATGTAAGGACTGTGGGAAGGCCTTTAGACTTAGTGCTAACCTCACTGAGCACCGAAAAATTCATGAAGGTAAGAAACCTTATAAATGTAAGGAATGCGGGAAAACCTTTAATGAACGAGGACTCCTTATTCAGCATAAAACAATTCATACAGGGAAAAAACTCTATGAATGTGAAGTGTGTGGAAAGAAGTTTAATTACAGTGGGGACCGGAGAGTCCATCGCAAAATCCATACTGGTGAGAAACCATATGAGTGTGAGGAGTGTGGAAAGGCCTTTATGCTTCGGTCGGCCCTTACTGAACATGAGAGAATTCATTCTGGTCTGAAGCCTTATGAATGTAAGGAATGTGGGAAAACCTTTCGAGGGCGCTCGCAAATTAGTCTTCATAAGAAATTTCATAGTGATGTGAAGCCCTACAAATGTGGGAAATGTGGGAAGTCCTTCAGATTTGGTTTCTATCTTAGTGAGCATCTGAGAGTCCATACGGGTGAAAAGCCCTATGAGTGTAAAGAATGTGGAAGGGCCTTTATTCGTAGAGGAAATCTGAAAGAACACCTGAAAACTCATTCTGGGGTCAAACCCTATGAGTGTAAGGAATGTGGGAAGGCCTTTAGTTGGCGTGGACAGTTTACTCAACATCAGAAGATTCATACAGGTATAAAACCCTACAAATGCGAAGAATGTGGGAAGGCCTTTAATCGTACTGGAGACCTCAGAGTCCATCAGAGAATTCATACTGGTGAGAAACCCTATGGATGTAAAGAATGTGGGAAGTCCTTTAGACTTAATTCACACCTAACTGAACATCAGAGAATCCACACTGGGGAGAAGCCCTACGAATGTAAGGAATGTGGGAAGACCTTTAGACAACGTGCACATCTTTATCAACATAAGAAAACACACAAGGTAACTAAACAGAAGAAAGCCTTTCCAGGCACACCATAGTTACAGATGATCAAAAGATTCATGCCAGAAAATTTTTGTTAATATGTTGTTCGTTCATTCACTTCTTTCTTTCTTTCTTTCTTTCTTTCTTTCTTTCTTTCTTTCTTTCTTTCTTTCTTTCTCTCTCTCCCTTCCTTCCTTCCTTTTTCTCTTTCTTTTCTTTCTTCTTTCTCTCTCTCCCTTCCTTCCTTCCTTTTTCTCTTTCTTTCTTTCTCTCTCTCCCTCCCTCCCTTCCTTCTGTTCTTTTTCTTTCTTCCTTTCTTCCCTCCCTCCCTTCTTTTTTTCTCTTTCCTTTTCTGGCTTTTCCCTCCCTCCCTCCTACTCTCCTTCCTTCCCCTTCCCTCACTCCTTCCCTCCCTCCCTTCCTCTCTCTCTCCCTTCCTTCCTTCCTACTTTCCTTTTCTTTCCTTCCTTCCTTCCCTTTCTTCCTTTCCTTCCCTTCCCTTCCTTCCTTCCTTCCTTCCTTCCCTTCCTTCCTTCCTTCCTTCCTTCCTTCCCTTCCTTCCTTCCCTTCCTTCCTTCCTTCCTTCCTTCCTTCCTTCCTTCCTTCTTTTCTTTCCTTCCTTCCTTCCCTTTCTTCCTTTCCTTCCCTTCCCTTCCTTCCTTCCTTCCTTCCTTCCTTCCTTCCTTCCTTCCTTCCTTCCTTCCTTCCTTCCTTCGCCAGAACTCTACTTCTGGCTTTTTTGGGGGTAGTTTATTGGAAATAAGAGTGTCACAGACTTTTCTGCCTGGGCTGGCTTTGAACCACAATCCTTCCTTCCTTCCACTTAAACCAGAGCTCCACTTCTGGCTTTTTTGGGGGGGAGGGGGGATAGTTTATTAGAGGTAAGAGTTTCACAAATTTTTCTGTCCGGGCTGGCTTTGAACCATGATCCTCAGATCTCAGCTTCCTGAGTAGCTAGGATTACAAGCGTGAGCCACTGGTGCCCGGCTGTGTTGATCTTTCTTTACACCTATTAGTAAATATATGAGAGCGTTCAGAAAAGTCTCAGTCCTTGTTCAATTTAAGGGAATTCATACCAGAAAATAAACATGTTAATATAACAATTGTGGGCACTACTTTTAGCAATGATGTCTGTGATCATCATTGTCCTCTCTCACACTTTAGTAGCAGGCAAAACAATTTCAGGCAAAACACTGATTCCTTGATGGGTGCTGGTGACTTAGGCCCATAACCCTAACTACTTAGGAGGCTGAGATCTGAGAAGGTTTGAAGCCAGCCTGGGGAAGAAAACTACAAGACTTCCATCTCTGGTTAATCAACCAAATCTATGCTGGAGTTGTAGCTCAGGTGGTAGAGCAACAGTAGAGCAAGCAACTATACTGTTTGAGACCCTGAGTTCATGCACTGCTACTGGCACCCCCCCCCCAAAGAAAAGAATATATATAATCAAGTTAGATCCAAGAACATTATGCTGAATTCTGGAGGTCAACTTTAAAAATGTCACACACTTTGTGATTCCACTTATGTAACATTCTTTTTTTTGTGCTGTTACTAGGGCTTGAATTCAGTGCCTCACGCTGTCACTTAGCTTTTTTGCTCAAAGCTGTGATGCTCTACCTGTTAGGCTACACCTCTACTTCTAGCTTTTTGCTGGTTAATTGTTGATAAGGGTCTCTTGAGTCTTTCTGTCTGGGCTACCTCTGAACCACAGTCCTCAGATCTCAACTTCCTAAGTTGCTAGGACTGCAGGTACGTGCTACCAGCACCTAGCTTCAATTTGTATTTTGATTGCAGTGGTGGTTGCATGAATCTGCATATGCAGTAAAGTGACACATGATGATACACATGCTGTACCAATGTCAGATTCTGTGTTTTGATATTGTGCTGTAATCTTGTGCATGTAGCTATGGGGGAAGACTATGAGGTATACAGAAGATTTCTGTGTACATTTTTCAATTTCCTGTGTATCTACGATCACTTTAGAACTTTTAAAAGTCAATTTTTTAAGAAGCTTCAATATGAAGGGGCTCAGAAACAGAATGCCCAAAACTGAATTATGAATTGGGAAGTCTGAAACTTTAGTTGTGGAGTATCTGGAAGGAACCAGATGTGATAAAGAAGCATGAGCCACCAGCACCTCACTCCACCTCTGTCTAACCTAACTTTCTTGTGACTAGTAGATAAAACTCTTAGAACACATCCCTAAGCTGAGTAGACTAGCTTCCATCATCCCTAAAGCTAAGAATGATGAAAAAAAATCAAACCTACAGAAGATTTGCCTGCTGTGCTGTAGCCCACTGCCTGATCCTCCAACCAATGTGTTTGTTTAATGTACCAATGTATGACTTTCTGATCTGTGACTCTTAGCAGCCCATGTAACCTCTTCTGTGGTTGAGCATGTTATCCAGGTGAACCTGAATCTGTATTCTCCAGTGTTCCCAGGCCTTGCTCACTGTTTGGCTCAAAATAAACTCTCTTATTTCCTTCAGAGAAAAGGTGTATTTTGTATCAAATACTGTTTATGTAACCTGTTAGTTCTGTTTATGTAAACTTTCCATAGCTGGCACTGGTGGCTTACACCTGTAATCCTAGCTACTCAGGAGGCTGAGATCTGAGGATCGTGGTTCAAAGCCAGCCTGGGCAGGAAAGGTCATGAGACTTATCTCCAATAAACCACTAGAAAACCAGAAGTAGCTCTGTGGCTCAAGTGGTAGAGTGCTCATCTTGAGCTAAAGAGCTGAGGGACAGCGCCCAGGCCCAGAGTTTAAGCCTCACAACTGACAAAAACGAAAACAAAAAACTTTGAATATATTCCCTGGAAGGTCTAATCTAACACAAAACAATATACATGAGGTATTATAAACAAGACCTGATAAATTGGCTTTAAGGAAATTAAACCAAAATTATTGCAAAAACGCAAGATGATACTTTCAGAAATAAAATGGTACATGATACCAACATAGAATATAAAAGCCAGGCCCCAGTGCCTCATGCCTGTAATCCTAGCTACTCAGGAGGCTGAGATCTGAGGATCATGGTTCAAAGCCAGCCTGGGCAGGAAAGTCCTTGAGACTTATCTCCAATAAAGCAATAGAAAATGGGAAGTGGCGCTGTATGTAGCTCCAGTGGTAGAGTGCTTGCCTTGAGCTGAAGAGCTGAGGGACAGCGCCCAAGCCCAGAGTTCAAGCCCCACAACAGACAAATAAAATTATATATATATATATATGTATGTATGTATGTATATACACACACACCAGGCATCAGTAGCTTGTGCCTGTAATCTTAGATATTCAGGAGACAGATGTGAAAATTGAGGTTTGAAGCCATCTTGAGCAGGAAAATCTGAGGTTCATCTCACAAAAAGCCAGATGGAGCTGTAGTTCAAGTGGTAGAGCACCAGCTTTGAGTGAAAAAGCTAAGGGGCAGCTCCCAGGCCCTGAGTTGGAGCCCCAGGACCAGCACAAAAATAGCTCTCTGCATACGTTCATTACTGGCAGTAACAACAATTCATAGCATTGTTCACTTCCCTCCCAGCAGAGACTTACAAACTACACAGCACCAGCTTCACTCAGCACATACCTTCATGTTCTTTTTTTTTTTTTTTTTGGTTGGTCGTGAGGCTTGAAATCTGGGCTTGGGCACTGTCCTTCAACTCTTCAGCTCAAGGCCAGCGCTCTACCACTTGAGCCACAATGCCACTTTTGGTTTTCTATTGGTTTATTGGAGATGAATCTCACGGACTTTCCTGCCCGGGCTGGCTTTGAACCTTGATCCTCAGATCTCAGCCTCCTGAGTAGCTAGGATTACAGATATGAGCCACCGGCGCCCAGCTTACATTCATGTTCTGTTCATCAGAACAACCTTTACATTCTCATAGCACCCTCTGTCCAACGGTAGCACATCATCACACTCTGTTGTACAATGGGGACACACTGTCTAAAACTGGTATTTGGCCAAGGATGAACACACAAGTTTGCACATGCACACTTAGTCTCAAGGATACATGAGGTATCACATGTGCATACAACTCAAAGTCACACAGATACTCAGAACCAGCTGAATCACAGTCCTTGAGAAATAAGGCCCCAAGCCCTCTAAGAGTACGGTGAGACAGCCATGTGCCAGTCTCATGCTTGTAACCCTACTCAGGAGGCTGAGATCTGAGGATCACAGTTTGAAGTCAGCCTGCACAGAAAAGTCCCCATGAGACTCTCAACCTCCACTTAACCACTCAAGAACCAGAAGTGGTGCTGTGGCTCAAGTGGTAGCACTCTAGCCTTGAATGCAAAGAGGCTCAGGGACAGTGCCCAGACCTTGAGCTCAAGCCCACAACCACCGCCACCACCAACAACAAAAGATTACAGTGAGAGAAGTCTGACTTTGTTTATCCTTCTCCATGGCCTTTAAAAAATAGAATTAAGCCAGGGCTCTGTGGCTCTGTGGCTCATGCCTGTAATCCTAGCTACTCAGGAGGTTAAGATCTGAGGATTGAGGTTCAAAGCCAGCCTGGGCAGGAAAATCTGTGTCTTACCACCAATAAACCACTCAGAAAAAGCTGAAGTGGTACTGTGGCTCAAAGTGGTAGAGTGATAGCATTGAGCACGGAGAGGCTCACTGACAGAACCTGCTTGCCATCCTAGCTTCTCAAGGCTGAGATCTGAGGGTCATTGTTTCAAAGCCAGCCAGGGCAGGAAAATGTGTGAGACTCATATCCAATGAACCACCAGAAAATCAGAAATGGTGCTGTGGCTCCAAGTGGTAGAGCACTAGCACTGAGCAAAAAAAGCTCAGGAACAACACCTAAGCCCTCAGTTCAAGTTCCACAACTAGCTGGCTCTCATCATTCTTCACTCATCAGTTACAAGGATCGAAAAGGTTCCAAAATTTTTTTTAATGTCTTCTGAAGGTAAACTTATTTTTGTGGGGGTGAGGGTGGGGAGAGGGAGACAAGAAAATGCCAACCCTTTTTTATTTCCTGCTTAAAAAAAAAGAGTATCTTGCTCATAAACACATTCTAACCATACCACTGAACATGTACTCTTCGGTCATTATCCCTTAACAATCAAACATACAACTATGTGCATAGTACTCATATTACATTAGGTAATCTATACAGTATATCTATAAAAGTATACAGTAGGATGTGCAGGTGCATAGGTTTGATGGAAATTAACTATGCTATTTTGCACAGTAATTTTCCAATTTTGAGGATGTGCAGCCCACACTGGGATTCCCACACCCATGTCCTACTGCAGGGGCGGCCATCTTGAATACTCTCCTTACCTTCTCCTGTGAAACAGCCATCTTTGCTGGCATAGGAAAACACATGGGCTCACCTCGAGTGGTCCAGCCTGTAGAGGACCCCCAAAAACAGTCAAGTCTACCTGTACATATACTCATGGCCCAGGAAGTAGTGGGCAGCCCCAGGACTCACTGACCACTGACCTGGGAAGCTTCTGAGCAGCTTCTCATTGGAGGCCTGCAGAGAAGCAGCCCAGTGGCCCCACTTACCCTCCTGTGGTTTCAAGCAGCTAGGATTATAGGTATGAGTCAGTGATACCCAGCTCTTACCATCCTTCTTTAATAGTATCTCAAATGTAAGCGACACTTAAACCATTTTAAATTTGGGCTGGCCATATTTCAATTGTGGTGACACCACATTAGTACACATCTAGTCCATTAGTTACCACTTAGATATGGTAATTGTTTCCTTTTTTTTTTTGGCCATTCTTGGGGCTTGAACTCTGAGCTTGGGCACTGTCCTTGAGCTTCTTTTGCTCAAGGTGAGTACTCTACCACTTGAGCCACAGTGCCACTTCATTTATAGTCTTCCTCAGATTTCAGCCTCCTGAGTAGCTAGGATTACAAGCATGAGCCACCAGCACCCGGCTTTCCCCCCCACCCCCAATGGTAAGAAACTTTGGCAGAGGTTTTTTTTTTTGTTTTGTTTTTTGTTTTTGTCAGTCATGGGCCTTGAACTCTGGGCTTGGGTGCTGTCCCTGCGCTGTTCAGCTCAAGGCAAGTGCTCTATGGCTTGAACCATAGCACCACTTCCGGTTTTCTGGTGGTCAATTGAAGATAAGAGTCTCATGGACTTTTCTGCCCAGGCTGGCTTTGAACCGTGATCCTCAGATCTCAGTCTCCTGAGTAGCTAGGATTACAGGTGTGAGACACTGGCCCCGGCTTGGCAGATTTTTATTGAGTAAGGAAGCAGGCAAGCAGACACACAGACAAGCAGAAAGGAGAAGGCTCTCTGAGTATGGGTGCTCTCAAAGGGAGAGACATCAATTGTTTTCTTGTACTCATTCTTTAAGCATATGGACTCTACGGAACTCATTCTGTGGTAGATCTAGAGACAGGAAGTGAGTTAGAAACAGTCTACAACCTCAACCTTCACTTTCTGCACACATATTTAACATCCCAATGTGGAAATACGCCCAAATTTTAGTATAAAGACATTTCTTTAAAAAGATCACTTCAAATTGGTTATAATTTGAATTAGCTTTATTTTTAGAACATTACATGAAAAATTTAAATACATAATAGTGAATATCACAAAAATAAAATGAACAGGTCCGAGACAGTCTACCATTTTGCCAAACTTGTTATCCACTATTTTTGTGTGTCTTTTAAGACATTCCAAACACTTCGTGTGTATAAAACTTCAAAATTTATCTCTAACAGACCCTTACCTAAATAGTATCATGTGAACGATTAATATTCCCATTTTCTTAATTATACAAAAATGTCATTTTACCATGTTTGTTCCACTTGTGAACTCACCATTTCTTTCCCTGCATCTGACAGGTGGCTTAAGCCTCTTCTACTGTCCTCAGTTCTGTCTCCCTTTTTCTTTTACCTTTTGTCGGTCGTGGGGCTTGAACTCTGGACTTGAACACTGTCCCTACGCTCTTCACTTCCGGTTTTCTAGTGGTTTATTGGAGATAAGAGTCTCTCGGTCTCTCCTGCCCGGGCCGGCTTTTAACCTTTTTCTTTTTTTTTTTTGTTGGTCATGGGGCTTGAACTCTGGGCCTGGGCGCTGTCCCTCAGCTCTTCAGCTCAAGGCGAGCGCTCTACCACTTGAGCTACAGCGCCACTTCCGGTTTTCTGGTGGTTTATTGGAGATAGGAGTCTCACGGTCTCTCCTGCCCGGGCTGGCTTTGAACCGTGATCCTCAGATCTCAGCCTCCTGAGTAGCTAGGATTACAGGCGTGAGCCACCAGCGCCCGGCTTTGTCTCCCTTTTTCAATGCCACTTACTGGCTGAGAAGCCAGGACATTCCTCTTGTACAACATTTTAGATATAGTTGCTTCTTGTATCATGTGATCTGTATTCCTATTCCTACTTTTCTCTAAACTGGAAGTTTGATCTTCAAGTCTAAATTCAGTACTGAAGTACTATTGCAAGGTGTGTATTTTACTGTGTCACATTAGGAGGCAATATTTATGTTATTATTTTTCTGAACATTAGATTGGTCAGCAGGCTCAGGTTGGTTACCTGATCTATTCACTAGAAAATTCAAGTCTATCTCTCACTTAAGGGTCTAAATCTCTACAGAAAATCATCCCTCTATTCACTATTACATCATTATAAAATGGGGGTTTTTGATATAATTTTCTAATTCTATAATTCTTTAGCTGGAATTCTCTAGTAAAGAAAAAACTATCACAAATGCCAATTTCCTTGATATATAATTTACGCAGGAAAGGCAGACAATGTCATTTCTTTCCTTTATTTTCAAAACAAGTGGGTGCCTTGGCAACTCCCATAGAATAAGGACAATAAAGCTTTAATGAAGCTCTCCTTCAGAATGAATTTCCTGGAATTTAACATGAATGGGATAAAAGGCTTCTATACGTTCACTACATTAACTCATTCTTCCTTACATTCAAAAATGATGTCTTCTAATGCTCCTAACCCAACATTCATAGTGAGGAGGTGGTTATAACTAGGTTACATTATGAATGCGCTGATGATATGTGAGGTGTGAGTGCTGTCTAAAAGCCTTCTTACATTCCTTGCACATGTAGGGTTTTTCACCAGAATGAATCCTCTGGTGTTGAATAAGGGAGGAGTGAAGTCGAAAGGCCTTCCCACACTCCTTACAGTCATAAGGCTTCTCACCAGTGTGAATGCTCTGATGCTGAGTGAGCTGGGAGAGCAGTCTGAAAGTCTTCCCACACTCCTTACACTGATAGGGTTTCTCGCCAAAATGAATGCTCTGATGTTGGGTCAGCTGGGAGAACAGCCGGAAGGCCTTCCCGCACTCCTTACAGTCGTAGGGCTTCTCCCCGATGTGAATGCCCTGATGTGAAATAAGTTCTGAGTAACGACGGAAGAACTTCTGACACTCTTTACACTCATAGGGTTTCTCCCCTGTGTGGATTCTCTGGTGGAGGGTAAGATGATAGCCACGACTGAAGGTCTTCCCGCACTCCTTGCAATCATAGGGCTTCTCACCAGTGTGGATCCTCTGGTGCAGGGTGAGCTGCTGCCGTACTCGGAAGGCTTTCCCACACTCCTTGCAGTCGTATGGCTTCTCACCAGTGTGAAGCTTATGATGCAGCCGAAGGCCCGTACTACACAGAAAAGCCTGGCCACATTCCTTACACTCGTAGCACCTCTCAGCAAAATTGAGTCTCTGGTGTCGGGTGAGGTGTGCATACTGTCGGAAGGTCTTCCCACACTCCTTGCATTTGTAAGGCTTCTCACCAGTGTGGATCCTCTGGTGGAGATTCAGCTGTCCCCGCACTCTGAAGGCCTTCCTGCACTCCTGACATTCATAGGGTTTCTCGCCCACGTGAAGCCTCTGATGCAGGCGAAGGTCTGAGCTGCAGGGGAAGATTGCTCCACATTTCTTACACTCATAGAGTTTGTCAGAGGTGTGAATTCTTTGATGTCGACTAAGGTGGGCACACTGGCGGAAGGTCTTCCCACATTCCTTGCACTCGTAGGGCTTCTCACCAGTGTGGATTCTCTGGTGGAAAGTAAGCTGTTGGCGTGCTCTAAAAGCCTTCCCACAGTCCCCACACTCATAGGGCTTTGCTCTATTAGGGGTTTTCTGGTAGAAATGAAGGGGTCCCAGTTCTCTGTCCATGGCTATTTTCTCAGTGGTGGTTTTTCTCCCTTGCCTGAAATAGACCCCGGGAGGACCTTCCTGTTCCCCAAACATTTTATACCCACAGTCTTTTCCTAAAAAGGACTCTTTGAGGCCATGGCTTTGGATTCTTTCCATGATTTCCCACTGAGATAAATTCATTTCATAAAATTTCTTTTCTTGAAATAACTTCTTAGTATCATACCTGGATTCCAAGTCTGAAAGGAAAAAAACCACACAAAGTAAGGTTTTATCTTCCTGGTCCAGACAAAATACAATTCCTTTCTTTCTTTCTTTTTGTTTTGTTTTTTTGTCAGTTGTGGGCCTGGCCACTGTCCCTGAGCTCTTCAGCTCAAGGCTAGCACTCTACCACTTGAGCCACAGCACCACTTCTGGCTTTGTCTGCTTATGTGGTGCTGAGGAATCAAACCCAGGGCCTCATGCATGCAAGGCAAGCACCCTACCACTGAGTCACATTCCCCTTCCTTCCTTCCTTCCTTCCTTCCTTCTTTCTTTCCTTCCTTCCTTCCTTTCTTCTCTCTCTCTCTTTCTTTTTGCCAGTCCTGGGCCTGAACTCAGGGCCTGGGCACTGTCCCTGAGCTTCTTTGGCTCACTCTACCACTTGAGCCACAGCACTACTTCTTGCTTTTTCTGTTTATGTGGTGCTGAGGAATCAAATCCAGGGCTTCATGCATGCTAGGCAAACACTTCACCAGTAACCCAGCTTCCCAGCCCCAATATACAATTTCTTACTACCCATTTGTAGAAGGAGAAGAGTTCACTTACAATTATGCAAAGGAGAGCTGGGAAGATGGCTCAGTGGTAGAGCACTTGCCTTGCATGCTCGAGGCCCTGGGTTCGATTCCTCAGCACCACGTAAGAAAAAAGCCGGAAGTGGCACTGTGGCTCAAGTGATAGTGGGCTAGCCTCGAGCTGAAGAGCTGAGGGACAGCGCCCAGGCCCAGAGTTCAGGCCCCTCGACCGGACCCCCCCAAAAAAAACAATTATGCAAAGGAGGAACTGAGTTATAGTGGAAATATTTGCAAGTGTAAGGTAGATAGGCAGTTGGGAGGGTAGTTTTTGTAAAGAAATCACCATTTTCCTGCGGGGTGCTAGTGGCTCACACCTGTAATCCAAGCCACTCAGGATTTAGAACTGAGGATTGTGGTTCAAAGCCAGCTGGGGCAGAAAATTCTGTGAGACTCTTACCTCTAATTAACCACCAAAAAGCCAGAAGTGGAGCTGTGTTCAAGGGGTAGAATGCTAGTCTTGAGTGAAAAAGCTCAGAGACAGTGTCCAGGTACTGAGTTCAAGCCCCAGTATTGGCACAAAAAAAGAAAAAAAAAGTTAAACTAATGTATGCTGTTGTTGTTAAAGTAAGGATAGTGGTTAACCATGCAGTGGAGGAATGACTGGAGTCAGGATGGGTGATGGACTGAAGTTATCAGTGGTCCTGATGCTCAAATGGTCCCATCTTTGGCAACTGTCCTACTGGCTCCTCTTCCCTGACCACTCTAATCAAATTACCCCATTCACTCATTTTAATTCTCATATCATAACTTTATTCACTTAACATTTCAGGACATTTAGTAAGCCACTGTCTGTTTTATGTTTCTAAGGATTAAATCCAGGGTGTCACATGTGCACTAAGATACCCCTTAGCCTGAACCATTTATTTCTTTACTGTCTGACTCCCCCACTACAATGTAAATGAGAGTGGTGATAAAAAAAAAAAAGAAGACATAATAAAAACTGAAATACAAAACGAGTTCTAAAGAAACATATAATCCTGGCAGCAGGTCTGTGCTTTGTTACTTGCCTCTGGCTGTAGAGCACCTACTTACCCAGGCTCCATCTTCTTCTTTCTTCCCTTACAACGATCCAGGGTTCTTTCCCTTGTTCCAGTAAGGAAATCACATCTGGCTTAGAAATGGAACATCCTGTTTGAGAAAAACAGAAGAAATTTTAAAAAATTTATTGGATCAGGCTTCATATTGAAGACGACTATCAAAACTAAAATATATTCAAATTAAATTACTCAGGACTAGTAGGGGAAAAAAAAGAAGTAAGAAGTAGGGGATATGGTGCTTATTTTAATTTAAACTCATATAGTCTTTGTCTTGTAAGAGGGAATAACAGTTGGGAACACTGGTTCCACATCCTGCCTCTTGTAATCTAGGTCATGAGGACAAGTACTTTAATCCTTTTGTACCTCTTTTCTCAGCAGTAAAGAGGGGTGAATGGTACTATGTACACATATGATTATTCTGAACTGATAAGTGTTAGGATGAGTACCTACTACATTGTAAGCACTATAATTTTTTTTTTTTTTTTGCTGGTCATGAGGCCTGAACTCGGGGCCTGGGCGCTGTCCCAAAGCTCTTCAGCTCAAGCCTAGCACTTGACCTCTTAAGCCATAGTGCCACTTCCGGCTTGTTCTGCTTATGTGGTGCTGAGGAATCGAACCCAGGGCCTCATGCATGCAAGCACTCTACCACTGAGCTACCTTCCCAGTCCCAGCACTATAATTTTTATTAAGCACTGTTTTTTTGCTATTTTTTTTTCCCATGGGGCTTGAACCCAGGCCTGGACACTGTCCCTGAGCTTCTTTTGCTCAAGGCTAGTATTCTACCACTTAAGCTACAACGCCACTTGCAGCTTTTTCTGTTTATGTGGTCCTGAGGAATTGAACCCAGGGCCTCACGTATGCGAGGCAAGCACTCTACTACTGAGCCACCTTCCCAGCCCCTTTGCTGTTGTTTTGCTAAAAGGAAAATAAAGTTTCTTGCCAGGATATTCACATAATTTTAAATGCAATGTTGGGCACAGAAGTTCACGCCTATAATCCCCAATTCTACTTGGGAAAAGGATCTCAGGAGGATAACACTTTTAAAAGCCAGCTGGGCAAAAGAGCTACCAAGACCCCCTTCTCTGGATGTGGTAGTACATACCTGTATTACCAGCTACCTGAGAGACACAGATAGGAGGACTGAGGTCCAGGCTAAAACATAAGACTCTATCCAAAATATAACTAAAGCAAAAGACACCGGAGGTATGGTTCAAGAAGTAGAGCACTTGCCTAACAAATGTGATGCTCTGACTTCGTTTCATTACTGACAAAATAAGAAGAAAAATAAGAAGAGTATTTAAGACTTTTAATCACAAAGCAGTTACAGGGTTATATGTCTGTGTTAGAAAATTGGACATGTCTATTTTAGTTTGAAAAAATAAACTTTTTTTTTGGTTGTCATGGGGCTTGAACTCAGGGCCTAGGTGTTGTCCCTGAGCTTTTACACTCAAGGCTAGTGCTCTATCACTTTGAGCCACAGCATTACTCAGTCCCCCCACTCTCCTGGTGGTTAATTGGAGGTAAAAGTCTCATGAAAGTCTCACTTTCATGTCTGGATCGGCTTTGAATCACAATCCTCAGATCTGAGCCTCCTGAGTACCTAGCAGTAGTAGTGAGCCACCAGTGCCCAGCAATTAAACTTTTAATAGGTATACAAAGCTAGATATCCATCTTCTATTCTCATCATAAGAGGAGTCCACAACTAACATGAAGATCTACAACATTATGATCCTAGATTTCTTTGCTAGGAGGTTCCATACAACAGTTATTAGGGAGAAGCAATAACAGAAGAGGGAATTAAAGTCATGGAGTTATGGAACGATGTAAGGGCTCAACAAAGGTGCTCACTCCTGAACCACAAAGACAGGTTTAGATGGGTTTTAGAAATTGAGCCCTGAATTTTGGTTGTGAGAATTTCAATATTTTGGCACAGAGAATCTTACCGAGTGACACCAAATTTTTGTAGTTCTCTAATATCACGTCTCTATATAAATTCCTCTGGTATGAAGTCAGACATTCCCACTCTTCCTGAGAAAAGTCAACAGTCACGTCTCTGAACATCACCAAATCCTGAAATGACAAACCTAATAACCATAAGATAAAGTATTTTTAAGATGGAATACTAGTCTTAAAGACATTTTCTCATTTTATCTATTAAATGGGCTGGACTGGAAGTCTATGATGTAGGTAGCAATATTTACATGTTCTTAAAAATGTGTTGATGTATTCCAGGGATTAGCAAACATTTTCTATTAGGGGCCAATATAGTAGGCTTTGTCTACCACATATAGTCTCTGTTGCATGTATCTTCCTTCCTTCCTTTCTTTCTTTTTCTTTCTTTCTTCCCATTATCAGAGTTTGAACTCCAGGCCTTAAGCCTGTTGGGATCTACACTTGGGGCAACAGCTCCAGCCTAGCTTTTGATGGTTATTTTGGAATTAGAGTTGTCTGCCTGGGCTGGCTGTGAACCTTGATCTCCTGAGTAATTAGGATTACAAGCATGAGCCACCAGCATGTGGCTTTCTTACTTTTTAATTTTTTATATTCTTTCAGAATATAACTTGCTTGCAGACTGTACAAACAGGCCAGAATCCCAATTTGGCTTATGGGGCAAACTTGTACTTGGCTAACAACCATAATAACCAAAACAGGTTCATATAAACATGGTTAGCAAATGGCCAAGATATTCGCAACTCTCATGATTTAGCCTATCTTCTTTCCTTTAAGGATCAGAAAAAAAAAAATGATGGGAGCTAGCAGTAGTGTACTTGTCTAGCAAGCTGGAGGCTCTGAGCTCAATCCTGGTACTCTGGAAATAAAAAAAAGGACAGAAGAGAGGAAAGGAGGGAGGGAGGGAGGGAGGGAGGGAGGGAGGGAAGAGGGAGGAGGGAGGAGGGAGGGAAGGAAGAAAGGAAGGAGAGACATCTACTTACATGAGCCATGATTTTAGAACTGCAAGAACAGGTCAGTTTTCCTCAAGGTTCCTTCACTGGAGAGGCAAAGTCCACAGTTGTCAGAGCTGTGGGGAGAATGTGGGGCCATAAGAACAGAATCACCTTAGAGCTTCCACATTTGAGAAACAGTATACTGAACTTTTCCACTCCCACATGCAACCTGCTCCCAACACACAGATCAGTTATGCAGCCAGAGGTTCTTTAGACAAATGTATCTCCTCCTCCAAACATGGAGAAATCAGCAATGCTAGGAAGAGACACTGAACAGTCTCCATCAAATCTTATTGTCAGTCACTTCCCAGGAGGGATTCCAGTTAAGTTCCTGTACCCCACCACAGGGGCCAATATGGACCTGAAATCTAGATCTGGCTGCACAGACCTGGCCTGAAAGTGGCCTCCTCACTCCAGTCTGCCTTTCTAGCTAAGACTATATCCTCTAAACCAGAACTTCCTTCTTGGATTTAGGAATCTCACCAGCTTCTCAAACCTCCAAGAAACAGTGAGACAAGAATCTTCCAAGCTTTACTACAAATTGGTCACATACAGAATTTCAGAAATACCAACTCCTGGCTCCAAGCTACTCAGGAGGCTGAGATTTGAGGATTGTGGTTTTAATCCAGCCTAGGAAGGAAAGTCTGAGAATTTTTTTTTGTCAGTCTTGGGGCCTGAACTCTGGGCCTTGGCGCTGTACCTCAGCTCTTCAGCTCAAGGCTAGTGCTCTACCTCTTGAGCCACAGCGCCACTTCTGGTTTTCTAGTGGTTAATTGAAGTAAGAGTCTCACAGACTTTCTTGCCTGGGCTGGCTTTGAACCATGATCCTCAGATCTCAGCCTCCTCAGTAGCTAGGATTATAGGCATGAATAACCTGAACATCTCATGAGAATGCTTAGAAATACTGTGCTCACCTGGTTAACTAACTGTAGACAACTGCAGGCACTGGACACTAGAAAGAGGATTTCCTATTACGTCCTTTGCATTGACTAGGTATGCTTATCCTAAGGTTCAAGCCAGTTCATCTTAAAAAGGAAAAAACAAAAACAAAATAATTTCATGTCTTGAAAATCAAATGCATTTCACAGCAAGAACCAAACAACACAAACTCACAATCACCTTTTCAAGGGCCTTTTCTGTGAATTGGCAAGGATAAACAGAGAGGGCTTAAGACACTCCGGGCTTTTCTTGAGTAAGCCAAAGTCCCTATGGTTCCCAGGCCCTGGCTGTTCCTCGTCCTGCATGCACATGAATGCAAACGAGAGGGAGACAGAAGGTCCCCTGTAGTAACGACAATGAGTCTGCCCACAGTGTCTGGTTTGGAACAGTCCCAGCGGGTCCTCCCAGCCCCTAGAGGCCTGCCCAAGCCTCCCTAGTGGGGCTAACACCTATGATTTTTCCACTCGGGCCTCTTGCAGCCAGGCCTAGGTGGCTGAAGGCAGACAGACGTGACCAGGGCTTCAAGACAGGCCGCCCTTACCAACAGGGCTCCGCACCGTTATTACAGTTATGATTCCCGCTTTCCGCCGGATCCTCAGAGCCGTGCAGGTCCCGCCCTCATCTCCCCCAGAACAATAAACGGCAACCCCTCTGCCCCCCTATCCCCCAGCTTGGCTCACCTCTCTGTCTTCACCCTTACTCCGAGGGCTGAGCCGTCCAGAAATTCCTGGGCTCCTGGACAGCGACCAGTGGCATCTGCAGCGCGCATGCGCGGGGACGGAGGCGGGCCTCGGGGCTCGTCGGGTCCGGGGCGGGAGATCGGGTCTGTGAAGGTGGAGGAGCCGAGAAGCAGCATCCGACTGAGGCCGGTATTTGGTGTCTCAGGCCTCCAGAGGTGACTACCGTCGTGACAGATGCTGTTAAATACAATCCTTCTTCCCTTTGAGAATTCTAGTGTCAAACTATAAAGCCAAATAAACGGTAGTACCTCGGCGAAAAGGCGCGCCCCATCACTACATCACTAACGCGCCGGAAGTTGACTTCCTGTCCCCAGTGCGCAAGCGCAAAGCAGGGAATTTGCTACCAGGATCTGGTATTGTGCTGGGGGGAAACCTCTCATAGAAAGAACTCGAGGCTGCAGATGCTTGGTAAGAAATGTACGCATTACCCTGCCCATGTAATTGTAACCCCTCTGTACAGTATGTTCACAAATAAAATTAAATTAAAAAAAGAAAGAACTCGAGGCTGAGGCCGCCTTCGTTAATTTTTTTTTAATAATGCAAACAATACCATCAAGTGTGTGTGTGTGGGACTCACAGATAGGTGACTGTGGGCTAGAGTTTGTGCACTAGTTTCCTCACATATAAAGTCAGAATTGTCACTATATATTGTTATACGGTAATTCAATGAACGGGGTACAGAGATGCCACATTTCAAAAAGTCGAATTCGGAGTATTTATTAAAAGGTCGGAAACTGCATGGTGGACTCCTGGCTCAAAGACCATGTGCCGAGCACGCATATGGCATCACGCTTAGTAAGTTTTACTCAATTTATTCAAACACTTCAAATATAATCCACACCAATAACTAGCTCATGCCCAATTCTACTAAGCGTATGCCACCCCCAGGGAGCTCACGTGGTACGATGCTTGGACCGGAAGTCGAGGGGAATCCGCCGAGGGTGTCCACTGGGCTGCTCCAAGTCGCTGGAGGGAGTAGCAGCTGCCTTGCGGAGGCGCTCCTG
Organism: Dipodomys ordii; assembly: GCF_000151885.1. Taxonomy (NCBI): domain Eukaryota; kingdom Metazoa; phylum Chordata; class Mammalia; order Rodentia; family Heteromyidae; genus Dipodomys; species Dipodomys ordii. The sequence goes on from NW_012267308.1 coordinate 4,661,509, forward strand.
TGGAGGGCTGGTCTGATGTGGAGTCGTTTCACTCGGTCTCTGCTGCTCTGCGTTTTTGCATGTTTTAGGCTGGGCTTCTTCGCTTTTGGCCATGTCTGGTTATTACTATTGGCTGGTTGCTTTGCTTCTGGACGAGTTTGGTTATCACTGTGGGCTCTGTAGTCTCCTTAGTGTGTCCTTATCTCTATATTCCATAGTTCTAACTCCTAATTTTTAACTCCTTTGTTGTTGTTGATGTTGTTGTTGGTCATGGGGCTTGAACTCTGGGCCTGGGCGCTGTCCCTCAGCTCTTCAGCTCAAGGCTAGTGCTCCACCATTTGAACCAAGTGCCACTTCCAGTTTCCTAGTGCTTAATTGGAGATAAGAACCTCATGGACTTTCTTACCCAGGCTGGCTTTGAACCATGATCCCATGAGCCACAGGAGCCCAATGGAAACCCAGAATCTTCAATTAAACAGCTTTGAATTAATTCCCCAACTGATTCCAGGTTTAAACTATTTTCAAATTGCCCAATTTCGTCCTGAAAAATCCTCCCATCATTCATTATCCTTCGCTTGGAGGCTTTACTACTTCCCTAGGTCTCCTCTTTTCTTTTATAGTTTACCCCCAGTGTCCTGAATGCATCTGCTTGTCTTGTCATTTGCCTTTCAGAGGACACGGATGAATTCCTACCTTCAGCTTACCTTACTTCCCAAAAGGGATTCCTAAGGGAAAATCCTGGCCCCTGAATACTGCTGGAGCGACAAGGTGCATACTCTATGACTAATGCATAAACCTGAATGCCATAAACTCGAATGTATGGACAGGATGTGGTGAGAGAAGGAAAGGGAAGACGAATGGACACAGTACCAATTTACCTAATACTAAAGGGGGCACGCTAGACATTTAAGATGTTAGCATCCCCTATATGATGAAACAGGCTGTTGCTATCTTGGGGTTAGCTATAAAGTTCGCAGCACCCCAATTTCAAGGGCTCATCCTGTCAAGAACGGGAGAGAAGTCCGGGTGCTGGTGGCTCATGCCTGTCATCCTGGCTACTCGAGAGGTTGAGATCTGAGGATCGTGATTCAAAGCCACCCAGTCAGGAACGTCTGTGAGATTCTCATCTCCAATAAACCACTGGAAAAACGGGAGTGGTGTTGTGGCTCAAGTGGTAGAACGTTCGCCTTGAGCTGAAGAGCTGAGGGACAGCGCCTAGGCCCAGAGTTCAAACCCCACGACTGACGAGAGAGAGAGAGAGAGAGAGAGAGAGAGAGAGAGAGAGAGAGAGAGAGAGAGAGATTGCCTTTGAGTCCATTACACTGAATCTCCACGCCAGATCACACACAGGTCGTAGGCTTCGGAGCAGAACTTCATAGTTCTTTTCTCAGACCCCTGAAGTCTGGACCATCCTGATTTGCCTCCCGTATGTTCCGAGAATTTTAGCACACACAAAAAAAATCAGCCTTTGGTCAGCTCCTGCAGCGTTCGCGCATGCGCTCTTGCACACTCCTCCCGGTATTGGACAGCCACTCCCGGAAGGCTTTGGGGCTCGGACTAAGGGCGGGGCTTCGTGCCGCCTAGAGCAGGGGGGGGGTGAGGGGGAGGGGAGGAGACGGAGCCTACGCGCCTCCGGGATATTGGGGGTGGGCGTGGCATGACGCTTCCAGACGCAAGCGGGGGCGGGGCCTGCGCGGGCCCCGAGTTGTAGTCGGTGGGCGGGGCCTGCGCGCCTCACGGTTGCTGTGAGAACTGAGGCTGCTGTCTCGCTTTCCCACAAGGACTGAGGCACTGGGTAATCTGCCGGGGACTACACATCCCACCAGCGACGGAGATCACTCCGAACTCTGGCTCCGTTTCCTACCTCTCCTCCCCGGGCATGCCGTGCAGGACTTGGTCCTATGTGAGGAAGAAGGCGGAGCGGCTCGCTGAGAGGCTGCAGGTACGCTGCGCCCCGCGTAGCGGTGAGAGCCGGGCGGCGGGCGGCTCTGGCGGCTGCGAGGAGGGTGACGGTGTCGGTGGGAGACGACGGCGACGGTGAGAGGCCCGGGCCGCGGGAGACCGGACCGGCCGCGACTCTGCGAAGTGGGTGCGGTTGCGGGACTGAACTGTGCGTTGCGGCCCTTAACGGGACGGCGAACTGGGTGCGTTGTCGTGGCTGTGGAGCGAGTGTCCCTGTGACCTAGGTTCCTTGCTGCTTTCTGCGTCCTCCCTTCAGTCACGTATGACTGACCTCCCCCCCCCAAAAAAACACAAAACAAAACAAAAAACCTCAAAACCATTCAGGGCTGGCACTGGTGGGCTCACATCTGTAATCCTGGCTACTCTGGAGGCTGTGATCGCGGTTCAAAACCAGCCCAGGCAAGAATGTCTGTGAGGAAATGAGGGACAAAGGGTGAACACATGCAGAAGTGGTACTCACCCACTATGTTGAAAATGAACTATACAACTTATGGGTGGAGACGGGAGGGAAAAACTGGGAGAGAGCTAGGGAAAGGGTGACACGATCCGAAAAGAAATGTATTCATCACCTGGTTTATATAACTGTAACTCCTCTGTACATCACCTTTATAACAATAAAAGATTCAAAGTCATAAAAAAGAATATCTGGTGCTTATCTCCAATTAAGCACCAGAAAGCAGAGGAGAGTGAACCTAGAGTTCAAGTAGTAGAGTGCCACCCTTGAATGAAAAAAAGCTGAGGGTCGGGGATCAGATGCTGTGTTCAAGATACACATACAGTTCAGAGGAGAAATTAGGTGTTGAGGCCTTTCAGCAAGAAGTTACTCTGCTGGCTCAAGTGATATTGCCTGCCTATCAAATGGGTGACCCTAAATTCAATCTCCACCATCCCCTCTCCTCAAAAACGTACAGATGTGCAATTAGGGTAGAAATTATAAAGCAAAATAGGAGTAAGATTAGGAGTATGGAATTCTTACTCGGGAGTCCTTTGGGGTCCCTTTATATGTTTGAGAAATGTAGCATCCCTTAAATTCTGAGCCTAGGGACTGCTATGAACTCTGATACAGATGCCATAGACTATCTTTCCTTTCTCCTTTGGGTGGTACTAGGGCTTTAAACAAAGGTTCTTGCACTTACTAGGAAGGTGATCTACCAATTGAACTACCTACCCCAGCCCAACCCCACCCCTATTCTAACTTCACATATAAGGTCACAGCAGGTGTAACCCTGAAAGATGTAATAATAATTACATGTGGTTACTCTTCTTTCTCCTTTAGGTTTTTTTCCTTCCTTCCTTCCCTTCTTCCTTCCTTCCTTCCTTCCTTTTTCCTCCACCTCCTCCTCTGAGCCTGCCGGCAACGAAAGGGAATCCTGAATTAGGCGGCGAGGATGAGGAAAAATAAAGACATGAGACAAAGGATGGGGTCGGGAGGTCTGCAGCTCAAGACTGCAGCACCGTTTATTTTAATTTTTTATTTTTTTGTTGGCCGTGGGGCTTGAACTCTGGGCCTGGGCGCTGTCCCTCAGTTCTTCAGCTCAAGGCGAGCGCTCTACCACTTGAGCTACAGTGCCACTTCCGGTTTTCTGGTGGTTTATTGGAGATAGGAGTCTCACGGTCTCTCCTGCCCCGGCTGGCTTTGAACCGTGATCCTCAGATCTCAGCCTCCTGAGTAGCTAGGTTTACAGGTGTGAGCCACCAGCGCCCGGCAGCACCGTTTATTTTTAACTAATATATACTATTAGAAGTCAAGAGGTAACATAAGGTTACAATAGTCTAGAAAAACAAGGAAAATTTCAGTAAAAACAGAGTGCAGTAAAAACAAGACAAGGTCAACTGGTAGAAAGTAAAACAAACTCTGCAGACATAGCAAAGCAATCCTGGGCACCTGGTGTTTTTTAAGTAAGCCAGTTCCTTCTACGTGCCTTCAAGTGAGCACCGGGTCAAGATGACCTTTAAACTTTACTGTCGGCTCCCAACATTCCTCTTCCTCCTCCTCCTCCTCCTCTTCCTCCTCCTCCTTCTTCATGTTGACTGTGGGGCTTGAACTCAGGGTCTGGGTGCTGTCCCTGAGCCTCTTTGTACTCAAGGCTAGTGTTCTACCACTTTGAGCCACAGCATCACTTCTGGTTTTCTGGTGGTTAATTGGATGAGAGTCTCATGGACTTTCCTGCCCAGGCTGGCTTTGAACTGCCTTAGATCTCAGCCTCCTGAGTAGTTAGCATTACAGGTGTGAGCCACTAGCTCCAGGCCTGGTGCTCTATCACTTGAGCTATGCCTTTAGTTCAGCATTTATCTGGAGCCTCACAAATTTTTGCCCCATCTGAACTACTATCCTTCAGATCTCTGCCTCCCTAGTAGCTTAAATAATAGGACAGACATTTAGCTTAGTGAGATAATGACTTTTTAATATTTGGTGTATAGGTTTACATGGAAATAGATTTATCTAGAAACCTCAATCTGCTGAAATTATGTGCAATGGGGATGAAAAAGCTTAACAGCAATACTAAGTAACTCTCCTTTTTTTTTTTTTTTTTGGTTGTGGGGCTTGGACCCTGGACCTGGGTGCTGTCCTCTCCAGCTCAAGGCTAGCACTCTATTTGAGCCACAGTGCCACTTCTGGATTTCTAGTGGTTTTTGGAGATAAGAGTCTCACGAACTTTCTTGCCCAGGCTGGCTTTGAACTGTGATCCTCAGATCTCAGCCTCCTGAGTGGCTAGGATTACAGGTGTCAGCCACTAGTGCCCAGTTACTAAGTAACTTTTAAGTTCTGTCCTCTCAGAACACAGCAGAATCCTAGTCTCAAGGTCTTTTCTTCTTCTAGTTCTAGCTCTCTGGATCCATGCTTTTCTGAGAGTGGAACTGTAAAGTCTTGAAGTTTGAAAATCATGGCCTATGTAAGTTGATGTTTCTTTATTGAAATGTATATGTGTGTGCATATATATGTATATTTGTATATATATATATATGTGTGTGTGTGTGTATATATATATATATATATATATATATATATATATTAGGTCATGCAAGTATTTTCTTGAAGTTTTCACCAGAGGAAATTTCTCCTCAAAATAACTTGCTTCTAGTTCTCATTCTTTCACTGATGCCAAATGTGATGCCAAATTACCCAGCTTCCTCTACTGTGTGGCTCATTCAGAATTGAACTTTAGCTGTTTTATTTATTGCAAACAAGCCATTTGGTTTAGTTCATGTGTAAGGGAACAGACTTACACAGGACATCATACTGGGTATCATCACAGGACATCATATTGGTAATCCATATAGAAGCTGCATAACACACTCAGGACAAAGAGTCAATGAGAAATATTAGATGGACACAAAAGAGAGAGAACTGAAAATGAACTCACATATATGTGTTATAGCTACATAAAAAGCTCATGTAGATACTCTAAACCACATGGGCTTGTCAAAACAAGGAAAATTGCTCACACCTGTAATCCTGAGGATTGCTGTTCAAAGCAGGAAAGTCTATGAGACTCTTATCTCCAGTTTTCTACCAAAAAGCCAGACAGAGCTGTGGCTGTAGAGTGCTAGCCTTGAGCAAAACAAAAAAACTCCCCAGGGACACTCCTGGATTAGCACAACAAAACCAAAACCAAAACATTGGATTAACTTTTTCTTTTCTTCTTTTTTCTTTCAGTCGTGGGGCTTGAACTCTGGGTGTGGGTGCTGTTCCTCAGCTCTTCAGCGCAAGGCCAGTACTCTACCACTTGAGCCACAGCACCACTTACTTTTTCTTTTTTTTTTTAATTTTTTTTTTTGGGTCCTATTGTGGGGCCTGAACTCTGGGCTTGGGCGCTGTCCCTCAGCTCTTCAGCTCAAGGCTAGCGCTCTACCACTTGAGCTACAGTGCCACTTCCGGCTTTTTTCTTTTTGTTTATGTGGTGCTAAGGAATCGAACCCAGGGTCTCAGGCATGCAAGGCAAGCGCTCTACCACTGAGCCACCTTCCCAGCCCTTACTTTTTCTTTTAAAAGCAAAAATTTTGCTGGGTGTGTTGGTGCATGCCTGTAATCCCAACTATTCAAAAGGCAGAGGTAAGAGGATTTTTGAGCCAAAGGTTAGCTTGAGACCCTACCTAAAAGAATTAAAAACTAAAAAGTAGAGTAGAGTGCTTACTTAGCAAGTACTAGGCCTCAGGTTCTGTCCTTAGTATCACCACCCCAAAACAATTTATTTGGCAGAAATCAGAGATTATACTTGTATTCACTATTTTAATACATAAACCTTATTTTATCACCAAATGTTTTGCATCTTTAAGAGTGCACCAGGTCTAGGAAGGTGGTTTAGTGGTAGAGTGCTTGCCTTGCATGCATGAGGTCCTGGGTTTGATTCCTCAGCACCACATAAGCAGAAAAGCCACACGTGACACTGTGTCTCAAGTGGTAGAGCACTAGCCTTGAGCTGAAGAGCTGAGGGAAAGTGCCTAGGCCCAGAGTTCACGCCCGACGACCAGCCCTCCCCCCAAAAAAAATGCACCAGACAGTTTTGTTTAAACTGTTCGTTCTGCACTTTGCATATTATAAATTTGTATAAATCAGCACCTGGGCTGATTTTATTGCCTTCTTTGTATAATGCAGTCCATTTCTCATCTCTGCAATCTTTCTTTTCTATACTCTTTCCTTCCTTCCTTCCTTCCTTCCTTCCTTCCTTCCTTTCTTCCTTCCTTCCTTCCTTGCTGTCAGTCCTGGGGCTTGAACTCTGGGCCTGGGCACTGTCCTTGAGCTCAAGGTGAGCGCTCTATCACTTTAGCCACAGCCCCACTTCTGGTTTTCTGGTGGTTGATTGGAGATAAGAGTCTCAGTCTTGGGGCTGGGAAGTTGGCTCAGTGGTAGAGTGCTTGCCTCACATGCATGAGGCCCTGGGTTCGATTCCTTAGCACCACGTAAGCAGAAAAAAGCCAGAAATGGTGCTGTGGCTCAAGTGGTAGAGTGCTAGCCTTGAGCTGAAGAGCTGAGGGACAGCGCCCAGGCCCAGAGTTCAGACCCCACGACTGGACCCCCCCCCAAAAAAAAAAAAGAGTCTCAGTCTTTGCTGCCCAGGCTGACTTTGAACCATGTTCCTCAAATCTCAGCCTCCTGAGTAGGTAGAATTATAGATGTGAGCCACTGGCTGCAATCTTTAAAGTAATTCCTTTAATTTCTCCAGTGATATATGGGTTTGCCATTTCAGGGACCAGTGACATTCAGGGATATAGCCATAGACTTTTCCCAGCAGGAGTGGGAATGCCTCAACTCTTCCCAGAAGAACTTGTACCGGAATGTGATGATGGAGAACTATGGTAACTTGGTCTCATTGGGTATGTTTTCTGATTCAAATAACGGATAATTTAGATCTTTTCTAGAATATTTTTTTTTGTCAGTAGTGTGGCTTGAACTCATGTACTGGGTACTGTCCCTGAGCTTTTTTGTTCAAAGCTAGCACTCTACCACTTTGAGCCACAGAACCACTTCCTGTTTGCTGGTGGTTAAGTGGAGATAAGAGTCTCCTGGAAGTTGGGTGCTGGTGGCTCACGCCTGTAGTTCTAGCTACTCAGGAGTCTGAGATCTGAGGATCATGGTTCAAAGCCAGCCCAGGCAAGGAAAGTCCTTGAGACTCTTATCTCCAATAAACCATTCAGAAAACCAGAAGTGGTGCTGTGGCTCAAGGGGTAGAGTGCTTGACTTGAGCTGAAGAGCTGAGGGACAGTGCCCAGGCCCAAAGTTCAAGCCAAAAAAAAAAAAAAGAGTCTCATGGACTTTGCTGCCTAAGCTGGCTTCAAACCATGATCCTCAAATCTCAGCCTCCTGAGTAGCTAGGATTACAGGCAAGAGCCACCAGGGCCTGGCTAACAGTTTCTTTTCCTACTCCAATTTTGAAGATAAACTGTGGGAAACTGGTTAATTTTTTTTCCTTCTCAAAAGAAGTGGTTAGGTTACAGTGGCAAGTCCATTATAAACGCATTTGTCTTTCTCATCTTTCAATCATAGTTAAACCTTCTCTAATCTCACTTAGAATTATCTCTGTTCCTTAGCTAGATTAGGGTTCTGGGCATGTACAGTATAAGCATCGTTAAAGGACGTAGGTTGCCTATTTATGCCCAAGTTTACTATATTATGTTATCTGATCCACTTTCAGGAAGAACAGCTTGACAGATGATTCTGAGTTGTTCTAATTACTAAACGTACTTCTACAATTTATATAATGGTGGATTCCCTTAAAATTGAAGTAAATTATTTTGCTTCCTAAGACAAACTTCATATGATTTTAAGGATTCTTTAATTTCTACCAGGCATCAGTGGCTCATGCCTATAATTCTAGCAACTCAGGACGTTGAGATCTGAGGATCATAGTTAAAAGCCATCCTGGGCAGAAAAGTTAATGAGACTCTTTTTTTTTTTTCATTGTTGTTGGTCACAGGGCCTGCACTCTGGGCCTGGGCTCTGTCCCTCAGCTCTTTAGCTCAAGGCTAGCACTCTACCACTTTACCACAGTGCCACTTCTGGCTTTTTTCTATGTGGTGCTGAGGAATTGAGCCCAGAGCCTCATGCATGCACTGAGCCAACTTCCCAGCCCAATGAGACTCTTATCTCCACTTAAATACCAAAAACGCCACAAGTAGAACTGTGGCTCAAGTCATAGAATGTTAGCCTTGAGCAAAGGAAGCTCAGGAACAGTACCCAGGTCCTAAGTTTAGGCTCCAGCACTGGCACAATAATAATAATAATAATAATAATTCCTTCAATGTTCTCATCTGTTTTTATACAACATCACTTTTTCTTTTACCATTAATATGAATTTGACTAAGCAAAGCATTTCTACATTTTAATGTGTTCATTTTTTTTTAAATAGGACATCCCATTTCTAAGCCAGATATAATTACATTATTGGAACAAGGAAAAGATCCCTGGATGATTGTGAGGAAAGAAACAAGAAAGGGTTTTAGAGGTAAGTAACAGTAAATCTGACTATAGGAAGCCATCTTCAGGCAGAGGCCCAACTGGTCAAAGAAGAGAGACACACACTTAGAATGTTGGTTGGAAATCTCACAGTAAAGAAAAGGCTTGTGCCAGGCACTGGTGGCTCACACCTGTAATCCTAGCTGCACAGGAGGCTGACATCTGAAGATTTCAGTTTGAAACCAACCTGGCCAAAACAGTTCCTGTGAAACTCTTATCTCCAATTAACTACTCAAAAACTAGAAGTGGTACTATGTCTACAGCACTAGCTTTGAGCAAAAGAGCTCAGGAACAGTGCCCAGACCCTGAGTTCAAAGTCTCACCACAGAGATAGAGGGGAAAGGTTTGTGGTCCTGAGAGGAGAGAAATACTCCCCATGAGCTTCACTTTAGTTAGCCACTCAGTTTTTTCAGCTTCATATTCCTGTTCCAGTTCAGAAAGGGGCACTGTGCTCTGGATTTTGGACTCAGCTGATGGTATATTATAAGGGCTTAGGTCATTCAAGTATATTAAAAGTAATATACCAAGAAGAGTGAATAGCTCATATGAAGATCTGGAAGAGGGTGTGAGTATTGTCAGTTTTAAGACCAGCAAGAATATCACAATTACCAGGTAATGGAGGCTCATACCCGTAAACCTTGCTACTTCGAAGGTTGAGATCTGACAATCGAGGTTTGAAGACAGCCCAGGCAGGAAAAGTCTATAAGAATCAGGTGCTGGTGGCTCACGCCCATAATCCTAGCTACTGAGGAGGCTGAGAGCTGAAGATCTCGGTTCAAAGCCAGTCCGGGCAGAAAAGTCTGTGAGACTTTTTTTTTTTTGGGTCCAGTCGTGGGGCTATTATAAACGTATTTGTCTTTCCCATCTTTCAATCATAGTTAAACCTTCTCTAATATCACTTAGAATTATCTCTGTTCCTTAGCTAGATTAGGGTTCTGGGCAGATACAGTATAAGCATCGTTAAAGGACTTAGGTTGTCTATCTTTTTTTTTCTGGGTCTGGTCGTGGGGCCTGAACTCTGGGCCTGCGCGCTGTCCCTCAGCTCTTCAGCTCAAGGCTAGCACTCTACCACTTGAGCCACAGAACCACTTCCAGCTTTTTTATTTTTTCTGCTTATGTGGTGCTGAGGAATCGAACCCAGGGCCTCATGCATGCAAGGCAAGCGCTCTACCACTGAGCCACCTTCCCAGCCAAATATTTTCTTAATTTTATTTTTGATTGACAAATTATTATACATATTACACATTTTGGAGTACAATGTGAATATGATTTTTTTTTTGGTCGATCGTGGGGCTTGAACTCTGGGCTTGGGCGCTATCCCTCAGCTCTTCAACTCAAGGCGAGCACTTTACCACTTGAGCCACAGCGCCACTTCCAGTCTGTGAGACTTTTATCTCCAATTAACCATTAGAAAACTGAAAGTGGTACTGTGTCTCAAGTGGTAGAGCACTTGCCTGGAGCTGAAGACTCAGTGATAGTGCCCAAGCCCAGAGTTAAAGCCCCATGGCCGACAAAAAAAAAAAAAAGAATCTCCAATTAGCCACAAAACGTTGGAAAGTAGAGCTGTGGCTCAAGTTGTAGAGCGCTGTCCTTAAGCAATAAAGCTCAGGGACAGTGTTGAGTTGAGTTCAAGCCCCATTACTGGCACCAAAAAAAAAAAAAAAGATAAAATAAACTCAGTATGTCACGAATGATTATGTATTAGTAAGTATTATAATTTATTATGAAGAACTACAGTTTTGGGTTTTTTTTGTTTTTGTTTTTGTCAGTTGTAGAGCCTAAACTCTGAGCCTGGGCACTGTCCCTCAGCTCTTCAACTCAAGGCTAGTGTTTTACCACTTGAGCCACAGCGACACTTCTGGCTTTTTCTGTTTATATGGTACTGAGGAATCGAACCAGGGCCTCATGCATTCGAGGCAAGCACTCTACCGTTGAGCTACCTTCCCAGCCCTACAGTTGTTTCTTAAGGTTAATTAGGATCCATGATTTGATTAAATTTTTATATCTTTAATTTTATTATTTTATTAATTTATTTATTTTTGTTGGTTGTGGGGCCTGAACTCTGGGCCTGGGTGGTGCTGTGCCTTAGCTCTTCAGCTCAAGGCTAGCACTCTACCACTTGACCACAGAGCCACTGAGCTTTTACTGCTTATGTGGTATTGAGGAATCCAACCCAGGGCCTCATGTATGCAAGGTAAGCACTCTACCGTTGAGCTACCTTCCCAGCCCTATATCTTTAATTTTAAATAAAACTTAATAGAGGCTGGGAAGGTGGCTCAGTGGTGGAGTGCTTGCTTAGCATTCATGAAGCCGTGGGTTTGGTTCCTCAGTACCACTTAAACAGAGCCGGAAGTAGAGCTGTGGCTCAAGTGGTATAGTGCTAACCTTGAGCAAAAGAAGCTCAGGGATAATGCTCAGGCCCTGAGTTCAAGCCTCAGGACTGGCAAGAATAAACAGAAAAAAAAGTTTAATAGAACTGTACATTAAATCAATATAGATTGGTGAATTATTCACATTCATGCTTTTCATATATTCACTTAAAAAATATCAATCTTCCCACAGTGCCAGTTCCAGTTTTCTGGTGGTTTATTGCAGATAAGAGTCTCATGGACTTTCCTCCCTGGCCTGGCTTTGAACCGCAATCCTCAGATCTCAGCCTCCTGAGTAACTAAGATTATAGGTGTGAGTCACTGGCACTTGGCTTTCTTTACTTAACATTCATTAACATTCTAAACTTTATTTTTCTTTTATCCTCACTATATTCCTGGGCTATCTCATTTTGCTTTTATATTTTTCTGCTTTGGCATTGTAATAAATTATATATATTTTGGAATTGTATCTTTCTTTCTTTTGAGGTAATTTTTTGCAAGCTTCTGAATATTGAACAGACATGCCCAAAATTCTAGTATATTTTATTTTCTTATTATTTGCTATATTTTTTCCCTTGGGCTTTTATTTAATACTGACCTAGCTCATTTCTTTTTTCACATGCAAGATATTTTAATTTTCTTTGGGGACTGGGAAGGTGGCTCAATGGTAGAGTGCTTGCTTCACATGTATGAGGAGGCCCTGGGTTCGATTCCTCAGCACCACATAAACAGACAAAGCTGAAGTAGTGCTGGGGCTCAAGTGGTAGAGTGCTAGGTTTGAGCTGAAGAGCTGAGGGACAGAGCCCAGGTCCAGAGTTCAGGCCCCATGACTGAAAAAAAAAAAGGAGAAATATAATGGGAAGTCAAGTATTAATAGTTGATCTTAATTCTTAATATGTTTATTTACATTGCACATGGTAGCTAATACAGGAAGTCACCCATTTTATCACTGTGGCAAAGTAATAAATGAGAGTTGTGGAGTCATTTTGACAGTAACAAGTATAAAGTACAGATGATTTTAGAGTTCTTACAAATGTTCATTTCTAGTGGGGAACATTTAAATTATTAGAAAAGAATCTGTAAAATGCAAACATGGGAGTTTTCTGTTTGTTGGTGGTGTTTGTTTTTACTTTGTGTTTTTTTGTTGTTGTTGTTGGTCTTTCTATCTTTTGAGAGGTGGCAAGGAGGAGAGTAGAAATGGAGCGGGAGAAAGGGTGAAAAATGCAGTCAGAGCATTTAGTATATACTATGTGGAAAATAAATTATGCAACTTGTGGGCAGAAATGGGTGAAGGAAGCCAGGCACCAATGGCTCACGCCTATAATCTTAGCTACTCAGGAGGCTGGGATCTGAGGATCGTAGTTCAAAGCCAGCCTGGGCAGGAAAAGTAAAGTCCGTGAGACTCTTATTTCCAATAAACCACAAAACCGGAAGTGGCACTGTGGCTCAAGTGGTAGAGTGCTCGCCTTGAGCTGAAGAGCTGAGGGACAGCACCTAGACCCAGAGTTCAAGCCCCAAGACTGACCAAAAAAAAAAAAAAGAAAGAAAAGAAATGGGTGAAGGAAGCTCAGAAAGCAAAGGAAGGGGTCACATTGTCCAGAAAGAAATGTACTCATTACCTGACTTACGAAATGGTAAGTATAACACCTTAATAATAACAATAAAATTATACACTTAAAAAAAACGTTCTAAGCCGGGCACCAGTGGCTCATGCCTGTAAGCAAGCCTGGGCAGAAAATTTCCCATAAAACTCTTATCTCCAAAGTAACCACTCAAACAGAAGTGGTGCTGTGTAGAGTGGTAGCCTTGAGAACAAAAAGGCTCAGGGACAATGCCTTGTCTGTGAGTTAAAGCCCCACAATCAACAACAACAACAAAAAATCTTTAGAGCATTTATTTTTGGCATCCAATAAAACAAAAGGTTTTTATTACTTCTTTTAGAATTCAAGCCTGCGTGTGAAAATATCAACCTTGGAAAAGTTGACATTTATAGAATACATTCCTCTGTCACTCTACAGCAAAGATTTGATAGTAGTGAGAAGGCTTATGAATGTGACAAATGTGGGAAGTCCTTTACTCGTCCTACAAACCTCATAGTACATCGGAGAATTCATACTGGTGAGAAACCCTATGAATGTAGTCAATGTGGAAAAGCCTTTAATCGTGCATCCAACCTTCGGCAACATCAAAAAATTCATACTGGTGAAAAGCCCTATAAATGTGAAGAATGTGGGATGACATTCAGTCGCAATATAGACCTTAGAGTTCATCAAAGAATCCATACAGGTGAGAGACCCTATCAGTGTGAAGAATGTGGGAAGGCCTTTAGTCGTGTCTCATACCTGACTCAACATGGAAAAGTTCATAGTGGAGAGAAATCCTATGTATGTCATGAATGTGGGAAGGCCTTTAGTAGAGGTGGAAAACTTAAAATGCATCAGAGAATCCATACTGGGGAGAAACCCTACCAATGTAAGACTTGTGGGAAGGCCTTTAGCCAAGCCTCTCACCTGGTGCAACATGACAGAATTCATACTGGCGAGAAGCCATATGAATGCCACAAATGTGGGATGACCTTTAGTCGTGGTATAGATCTTACAGTACATCATAGAATTCATACTGGTGAAAAACCCTATAAATGTAAAGAATGTTGGAAGGCCTTTAGTTCTGCCTCAAATCTTGTTCAACATGAGAGAATTCACACCGGCAAGAAGCCCTACGAATGTGAAGAATGTGGGATGACCTTCAGTCGTGTCTATCAGCTTATTCCCCATCAGAGAATGCACACTGGTGTCAAACCCTATGAATGTAATGAATGTGGGAAGGCCTTTATTCGTGCCTCAACCCTTATTCAACATGAGAGGATTCATACTGGTGAGAAGCCCTATAAATGTACAGAATGCGGAAAGGCTTATATTCATGGTGGTAGCCTTAGGATGCACCAGAAAATTCATACTGGTGAGAAGCCCTATAAATGTAAAGAATGTGGAAAGGCTTTTGGTTGTACATCAGATCTCCTTAGACATGAGAGGATTCACACTGGTGAGAAACCCTATGAATGTAAGGAATGTTGGAAGGCCTTTAGTCATGTTGAAAGCCTTAGAATGCATCATAAACTTCACACTGGGGAGAAACCCTATGAATGTAAAGAGTGCAGGAAAGCTTTTAAGAGTGGCCACCAGCTGAAGGTACATCAGAGAATTCATACAGGTGAAAAGCCCTATGAATGCAAGGAATGCGGGAAGGCCTTTAGTGTCTATGGACGTCTTACTCGACATCAGACTATTCACAGTAGTGAGAAGCCATTTGCATGTAATAAATGTGGAAAGTTCTTTAGACATAGTTCAAGTCTTAAAGTACATCTAAGAATCCATGCTAGAGAAAAACATGAATGAAAGCATTGTGAGAAGAGGCATTAGATAATGTGTGGATCATCAGCATATTTATATGCTGAGAAACAATTTGAATACAAAGAATATGGAAAATTTTTAAAATATGGTTCATTTCTCCTAAGGCTTTTGTACATATGAAAACCCCTCAGAATATAATTTTTTCAGTTCAAATATTCATGTTCAGAGAATTTCTAATGTATTTTATTGTAACAGAATATTTGTGTTTATTTATAGGAATGTAGAAATGTTTTATGTTTTACAAAAAAGCCTTCCAGCACTACCAGTTATTTTTAAACTTATACCACAGAAAAACACTTGATCTAATAAATGTAGGAAAATGATTTGATTGCCATTCTATTCCACACCCTGTATATTGGAAAAGATATTTATCCTTCTGAGAGCCTTCCAAAATTGCAGGAACTCCGTTGCAAGAAACAGAGAAGCCACATTTTGAGAAGTCATCCAATTAGGAGTCTTTATTGGAGAACTGGTGGCTGCAGGTGGACTGTTGTCACAAAGACCTATAGTCCCTTGAATACACTTAATACTGTCAAAACACTGAGCTGTGTGAGCAGGAGAGGAAAGAAAGAGCAGAAAAACAATACCAACAAACTAGATCAACCCCAATGGAGAGCTGAAGTGGGATGCCATGATGACCGAGGCGAGCCAGGAGACAGGTGATATGGGAACATAAGGCATGGCATATGGTACCTGAGCTGGTCTGGACCTAAATATGATGTCAGGGGGCAGGATTACAGGACACTCAAGAGTGATCTCCAGTTCAAGGCACAAGACTGACAGATTCAGTAACCTATCCTCCATGTCCCTGCCCCAGTCTCTAGGAATTCAGGCATGCCCATTACCTGGAGGTAGAACTTCCTGCCTCTTCTATGAAGACAAGATGGTACTAGTTAAACCCAATACCCTATCATCCACCACATGGCCCAGAAGACACTGATTAGATCCAGTATCCTTATTTCATTATTGTGCTATTATCATAATATATACTTGGAAAGTTTTCATGACCACTGTCCTATATGTGGCCTGTCGTAGACCAAGACATCCTTATATGTCACATAACTGTTGTGACAAAGTATCTTCAGGCTGTTTAGACTTGGCTATCATCCCCAAGTCTGTCTGTCTCTCTCTCTCCACACACACACACACACACACACACACACACACACACACACACACACATCTGCAAATACTCCAAAACTTTTAAAAAATCAATAAAGCAGAAAGGATTAGAGGAGTGGATCAAGTGGTAGTATGCCTGCCTAGCAAGTGCAAGGCTCTGAGTTCAACTCCAGTACTGACACCTGAAGGAAAAAAAAGAAGCAGTAAGGACCAGAAAGCATTGGACTAACATATCCAAGGTGCTATAAAACCTCCCCCAAATCACCAAGAATTGCTTATCCGGAGCAGGACATTGTGGTTCACATCCAGCTGCTTGAGAGATGATCAGGAGGATGAAGTGTTTCACAGGAATTTGATTCCAAGATTCAGAGAAGGCACATTTTGAGAGGTCAAATCAGGAGTCTTTATTAGAAAGCCAGCAACTTCAAGTGGATACATGTCCCCGAAACATTTGCAGCCTTGGTTATACTTAATACTGTTAGGAAACCGAGCTATGAGGGTAGTAGAGAGCAGAAAAACAGTCTCAACAAACAAGATCAATTCCATTGGAGAGCTGAAGAGGGATAGCATGATGACCGAAGCATCAGAAGACATGAAGCATGGTGCAAAATGGTGGCTGAGCTGGTTGGGCCCTAAATATGGTCATGGTCAGAGGGTAGAGTTGCAGGGAGCTGTGACTCTCACCTTCATCCACCAAGAAGCCAAGATGGCACCAGTTACACCCAGTATCCCTATTTCAGAAGGTTCAAGGCTAGCTTGGGGAAAAGAAATTAGCAAGACCCTCCAACCCTCATCCATCAACAAACAAGCTAGATATGGTGGTGCATATCTGTAATCCCAGCTATATGGGAGATATGACTTGATATTTATTTTCTCTTAACTAATTTAAAAGACAATTTGTTTATTTTTTAAAGTGTTATGTTTTGAACATGCAATATATATACATACACACTTAATCAGAAAGTGATCATATACTGGCCTCTTTCCTCCAAAGGATTTGTTCCATTAGAAAAGAAAAACAAAACACAACAAAACCTTGTTCTTCTTGGAACAAAGGGTACCTCTTACCTCTGGGCAAGTTTATAGGGAATTCACAGCTTAGGGAAGAAAAGAAACCAGAGTATTTGTTATAAATGAGAAAATGCCATTTTATTTAGTACAGTGATTTATGGAGTTGAATAAAGATGGCGCCTTGTTTAGACTCATCTTTCAGTGGGGAACAAGTAAGGAGTCTTATGACCTTTGGCTCAGGACCATTTTCCAGCAGGATCTTAAAAGTCTTACTATTAGGCCAAATCAGAGAATTGGAGGCATGATGGTGCTGCAGTCAGGACTGACTTGTGGTAGGCGTTTCCAGGCAAGTTCTAGGAATCCATACTGGGCAATACCCATGGGTTCAAAAGTTTCCACCATGTTTTTCCCAGAGAGTGGTATCACATGGTGGAACCTCAGGGAACCTGAGGGGGAATGAGAACCACCACAAATCAGGCAGTAGAACAACCGCTCCCCAGGTACTCCCTCCACAGCCTTCAGGGTCTCTTCGCTGATGACTTCTTGGGATTGAGTTTTCTCTCTCAGAAGCAACTCCTGTAGCAGCCTCTGGATTCCTGGAGACTTAAGCTGATACATGTCCATGACATGGTAGAACTGTTCCATCCACACAGCTGTGTCTTTGCCATAACGCTGCTGCAGCATCCGCAAAACATAGTACAGTGCCATGAATGTCTCCCACAGAGGTACCTCTTCTTTTGTTCTTGAGATGGGCTGTTTCTTCTTCACCAACCTGGGCAATTTGGGAGGCCTGCCCTTAACCTTAAAAGCTGTGAGATCCTTCTGAAACATTAGTGCCAGGGTTTGTCTGTCTACAGAAGTGTAGGCATCTGTGAAGTCTTTTTTGACAGGATAGAAGCGTCGCATCTCCATTTGTTTGATATTGGACAACTGTTCTATTCTTGTACTCCTATAAGGTTCTCCTAGAAGATGCCAGGCTCTAGCCTTTGGGTCTGTGATCCTTTCGGTAATTGATGGTAATGCTGGCAGAGGGAAAGGTACAGCTTTTCTCTTTGTCTTGGAAAATGTAGGGAACTCTGCTCTCTTAAAGGCTGGGAAGTCCTTCGAGAACATCAAAGCCAGGGAATCTTTACCCACAAAGGGATTGGCAACAGTGGGAACATCCCTTCTGCTTGGATAAAACTCTTCAGTGTCTTTTCTTGTGCTGGCTAGCTGTGGTACCTGCTTCTCCCTGAAGGACTCATCCAAGAGATGCCACCGGAGAACCTTTGGGGTTTGAGTCTTAGTGTCTGGTGCTAACATTGGTTCAGGTATTGGTTCTGGCTGGCTCTCTTTTTCTTGTCTTCTAACTGGAGGGAGCCTTGGATGTAGACCATCCTTCCAGGGTTGGGACATATCAGTATGACTTAACTCTAGATTCTGTGTGAGATGTTTCCCAATGGCCTTCAGAGTGAAGAGCTGTATCCAACTCCAGTCTGTCTTGGAAATGAAGTCTCTGAGGAGTTGTCTCAGGCGACAGAAACTGTCCCTGGAGAGCTGCTCACCTGCTTCCAGCCTCGTCAAGGCACAGTTAATCCAGTCCTCATCTGAGAGCTTTGCTTCCAAGTCTGGTGGCTTTTCAAGTGAAGGGGCAAGGGGTGCTAAAGCTTCACCTGGAATTTGGTCTGTCATTTCCTCCGTTATGATATCATGATGTCTGAGGTACCAACTGCTCCTTTTACCTTTTGGTCTCTCTTTAAAAGGTTTCTGGGGTTCCCTGATGATTTCAGGTACATGGAGTGCTGGCCTGAGGAGATCTGGGATTGGAGTCACTAAGTCTATTTTCATGACTTGTAAAATTGTATTGCTAATTTTTTCCAAGAGCACAGGGTCTAGTCTTTCCAATGAAGTTATCTTGGGGCGTGCTCTAAGAAGTTTTCTGTCCATTCTTTCTTTCCAACTTAAGTGCTTTTTTGGCACTTTTCGGGTTGGTATTTTGAAGGGCCTCTTCTTGTCCATAAGTCTTGCTACACGGGACAATCTGTATTCCTTAAGACTCATTTCCCTTTTGGTTGTATCCTTCCTTTCCTTAACAAGACCCACAGGAAGCATCTTCCTTCTAGCCATACCCGCCCTTTCCGCAGCAAGACCTTTATCTTCCTGAGGAACTATTTTTCTTCTGGCCCTACCCTCCCTTTCCTCAGCAAGACCCTCATCTTCCTCAGGAAGCATTTTTCTTCTGGCCCTACCCTCCCTTTCCCTAGCAAGACCCTCATCTTCCTCAGGAAGCGTTTTCTTTCTAGCCCTATCCTCCCTTTCTTCAGCAAGACCCTCGTCTTCCATCACTGGCTTAGATGTGTCTATTTCTTTCTTTGAGAGTTTTGATTTCAACACTCTCTTCCCTCTTCTCATTCTTCTCCCTCTTTCCCCTTCCTCACTTTCCTCTTCTTTCTCACTCAGGCTCTCTTCCTCCTCCTTGCTTAGAGTCTCTTCACTCAGACTTGCTTCCTCTTCCTCCTCAGTCAGCTTCTTTTTCTCTTCTTCCTCACTCAGGCTCTCTTCCTCTTCCTCACTCAGGCTCTCTTCCTCTTCCTCACTCAGGCTCTCTTCCTCACTCAGGCTCTCTTCCTCTTCCTCACTCAGGCTCTCTTCCTCCTCCTCACTCAGGCTCTCTTCCTCCTCACTCAGACTTTCTTCCTCCTCACTCAGGCTCTCTTCCTCTTCCTCACTCAGGCTCTCTTCCTCCTCCTCACTAAGACTCTCCTCTTCCTCTTTACTCAGGCTCTCTTCTTCCTCTTCTTCAATCATGAGCTCCTCTTCCTCTACCTCCTCCTTACTCAGGCGCCCCCACTCTTCGTGGATAAAGTGTTCCTTTTCCTCATCTGGGCCCTCCTTTTCACTCAGCCTCTCCTTCAACTTCTTTTTCTTTTCCATTTTTTGGGCCATCCTCGCCTCCTTTTCCCTTTTTTGGGCCAGCCTCTTTTCCCTTCTCCTTTTCCTGGCTAAACGCTGCTTCTCTCTTCTCTTTTTCCTGGCCAAACGCTGTTTTTCCCTTCTCCTTTTCCTGGCCAAATGCTTTTCTCTTTTTTGGGCCAAACTCTCTTCACTATGTTCCTCCTCCTCCCACTCAGCCAACTTCTCCTCCAATCTCTCTTCACTTAGGCTTATCTTTTTCTCCTTAATCCTGTGTCTCCTTTTCTCTTTCTCAGGTAGAATTTCCCTCTCTTCCCCTTCTTCTAGCCAGCTCTTTTCCTCTTCCCTCTCCCTAGCCAAACCTTCCTCTCTGCTGGTCTCAGATGATTCCTTTGTGAGTTCATCTAGTGTCCACTTTTCTTGGATCTCTGCTATGTCACTCTCCTTCTTCAGAAGCTCCTTTAGCGCCTTTTTCCTTAACAGATCTTTCTCATCGATCTTCCTTAACCTAGCCTTTATCTGAGCTTCATCAAGTAAACCTTCCTGGGCCTCCTCTGACAGCCTTCGTTCTTCTTCCAAGTCATGTTTATCAGTCAGTGTTCTTTCTTTCATTGCCATACTATCATCTTCTAGTTTTCTCTCTTCCTGCGCCTCTTCCATTTTTTTTTCAGTTAAGTCCTTTTTCTTTAAAATTTCCCATCTCTGGTTATCTGCTTCACTCCCTTCCATCATGGATGGTCTCTCTTCTATAATTATCCCGTCACTGGCCTTGGACAGTTGCTTCTTTTGTATCTCTGTATCTTTTTCTTTGAGACTTCCTTTTTCTTCAGAAGGAATCCCTTTTTCCATGTCCAGTTTCCTTGTTGCTGGAAGTCTTTCCTCTTTAGTTATTTCTTCCCCCTTGGAAACATATCTCTCCTTGGTCCTAATGTCATAAGCCAATTTCTTCTCTTCCTGGGGCATTTTCTCCTTTTCTTTCCTAATTTCTTTCTCTTCTGGTGTTTCTAATGCTCTTTCCTCTTTTTTCTTTCTTTTCTGAGCTAAATATTTTTTCTCCTTGACCTCTTCCTTCTCTTTCTGTGCCCACTCCTCTTTCTGGTCTTGTTTTTCCTCTTCATCTGATTCCCTGATTTGTTTTTTCTTTTCTTGGATTTGTGGCTTTTTATAGACCTCTTTTTCTTCTTTTACAAACCATTTCTTTTCTTTGGCCAATTTACTCTCTTGCTCTGCGAACCTGTCCCTTTCCAATGCTTGTCTTCTCTTTTTCTCAGTTAATCTCTCCTTTCTTCTGAACAAATGAAACTGAGTCACTATGTCTAGTTTCCAGGCCTCTTTCTCTTTCTCTTCCCTCTCTTCCACAGGTTTTCCCTTCCTTTTTCCAACTTGTTTCTCCTCCTCCCCAGACAGTTCTTCTTCATCTAGCTTCTTTTTTTCCTGGACCAATTTCTTCTTTGGGAGCAGCAACTCCTTTAGTCTTGTCCTTACAGCTTGCTCATAGGGCTCCACCTTTTCCCTTTCCCACATTTCTCTGTCTTGGATGGCTTCCCTTCTTTCCCGGTCACTTCCTTTCCACGTGGCATCTCCTCTTCTGTAGCTTGTCTCTCTTCTTCTAGGACTAACTTCTGATCTTCTGTAGTTAATTTTCTTTTGGAAGGAACTTCTTCTGATGCTGCTTCTGCTTCTGCTTCCTCCTCTTCCTTTTTCTCTTCCCCTTCTTCCACAGGTTTTCCCCTCCACAGGAACCTTTTCTTCCTTTTTCCAACTTGTTTCTCCTCCTCCCCAGACAGTTCTTCTTCATCTAGCTTCTTCTTTTCCTGGACCAATTTCTTCTTTGGGAGCAGCAACTCCTTTAGTCTTGTCCTTACAGCTTGCTCATAGGGCTCCACCTTTTCCCTTTCCCACATTTCTCTGTCTTGGATTGGCTTCCCTTCTTTCCCGGTCACTTCCTTTCCACGTGGCATCTCCTCTTCTGTAGTTTGTCTCTCTTCTTCTAGGACTAACTTCTGATCTTCTGTAGTTAATTTTCTTTTGGAAGGAACTTCTTCTGATGCTGCTTCTGCTTCTTCCTCCTCTTCCTCTTCTTTTTCTTCTTCCAAATGCATTGGCTTTTTAATAGTCTTGGTTAGTGTCTTCTGTTTTTGCACTGGTGATTTGTCGGGCTTTGTCCGTTTCCTTTCTTCAACTATTTCCCCCTTTTGCTCAGCCAGTTTCTCTTTTGCCTCAACTTTCTTTTGTGCCATAACTTCCTTTTCTTTTGGAGCAAATGCCTCATCTTTGTTTAACATGTGGCTATACTCTTGTTCTTCTGATTCAATTTTATCTTCATCTTTTCCTTTTCTGACAGGTGTTTTTTCTACTTCCTCCAGTTCTTGTGAAACTTGGCTTTCTGGGACGAGATTCCAGTTGAGCTGTAAACCATCAAATATTGTCAGTCTGGTCCAATACTTCCTTAGCCACATCCACTAACATTGTTGGTTGGGTACTCTCTATACTTGGGGTGATAAAATAGTGGATGTTCTTTTGCCAAGGTTTAATGTCTGATCTACTCTGGTGCCCAGCGGTTCCAGCTAAACTATGACCCTTTTCCCCAGGTTTCTTTATATAAGGTTTCACTGGCTTAGGAATGTCTATAACTTCTTTCTTAGGCTCTTCTATAGTGACCTCCAAAAGATCCTTTGGAGCTTCTTTCTCTTCTCTTTTCATAGGTAATATTTTTTTGCCATTTTGCCTGCCTGTTCTTTTTTCCCTACCTTGTGAATCACTTTCTCATCAACTGTAGGTTCTTCATCAGCCTCCATTGTTTCAGCATATTCCTGGAGTTGGGGTAGCTTTGAGACAACCTCCTTATAATCAAAACCAAACTTGTCGGCCATTTCTTCTTTTTCCTCCTCCTTCTCCTCCTCTCCCTCCTCTCCTTCCTCTTCTTCTTTGTCTTCTAAAGACTCAGTTATGGGAATAAGTCTTTTTAGTTGTAGCCTTTTGTGCTTCTTGGCAAGAGCCAGGTCCTTTTTAACTGCAGATATGTTAGAAGAGAAAAATTTGGTAAGAACAAATAGAGAGCCGGGTAATTCTAGCTACTCAGGAAACTGAGATCTGAGGTTCACAATTCGAAACCAGCCTGGACAGAAAAGTTTCTGTGAGACTTTTTTTTTTAATCAGTTGTGGGGCTTGAACTCTGGGCACCGGGGCACTGTCGCTCAGCTCTTCAGCTCAAGGCTAGTGCTCTACCACTTAAGCTACAGTACCACTTCTGGTTTTCTGGTGGTTTATTGGAGACAAGAGTCTCACAGATTTTCTTTCCTAGGCTGGCTTTGAACTGTGATCCTCGGATCTCAGCCTCCTGAGTAGGTAGGGTTACAGGCATGAGCCACCAGTGCCTGGCCCTGTGGGACTCTTATCTCCAATAAACTACTCAAAAAAGCCAGAAGTGGCACTGTGGCTCAAGTGGTAGAGTGCTAGCCTTGAGCACAAAGAGGCTCAAGGACAGTGTCCAAGCCCCAGGATGGGCAAAAAAAGAAAAAGAAAGAAAGAAAAGAAAACACATAGAGGGGCTGAGAAGGTGGCTCAGTGGTAGAGCACTTGCCTTGCATGCTCGAGTCCCTGGGTTCGATTCCTCAGCACCACATAAGAAAAAAGGTGGAAGTGGCACTGTGGCTCAAGTGGTAGAGTGCTAGCCTTGAGCTGAAGAGCTGAGGGACAGCGCCCAGGCCCAGAATTTAGGCCCCACGACTGGACCCCCCCAAAAAAAAAGAAAAAAGAAAACACATAGAAGTCATAATCTAAGTTATAATCTAGTTCAGGAACTCTTTTTGTGTGTGTGTGTGCCAAACCTTGGGTTTGAACTCAAGGCCAGCTTCTTCTGCTCAAAGCTAGCACTTTACCATTTTGAGACACAGTTCCACTTTTAGTTTCCAGTTTTTTGGTAGTTTAGCAGCACTAAGAGTCTCACAGACTGTCCTGCCTAGGCTGGTTTCTAACCATAATCCTCAGGTCTCAGCCTCCTGAGTAGCTAGGATTAAAAGCATGAGCCACCAGCACCGGGCTCAGTGGACTATTAGAGATTTATAAATTTAGGATTTATAAATTCCTGTTTTCTTTCTTCTATATATTAAAGAAAGACCTTGGTATTTTGTTGTGTACAGATCTTTTTAAGTCTACTTTTTGTGAATAATATCCTTTGACTTCTCTGTTTCCATTGGTGTTCTTTTATATACTTAGACCTTATTAGCCCTGGCTTAATGAAGTTTAATGTTTCGAATATGTCCTAATATATCCATGTACTTCCCCATACATACTCTTCTTTTTACTCTTTTCTTGAATAAGTTTCCTTTTTTTCTTCAGTTCAGTGATCTTTTCAGGTTTTGACAAAGGTATGAATGTTTGTTCTGCAATGATCTCAAGTTCATTCTCCTTTCCCATAAAAGTAAGTGGTGCATCTTTGTATGATAAGGTCAGGTTTTCATTCAGCCGCTCCTGCACATGGGTAAGCAGGTTCTTGATATCATTAGCTTGGAGCCTAAGCAGTTTCCCCAGAGAGACTTCTCCGATCATTTCCTGGCTACAAAAGTCAAAGAGAAAAGTTAATGATAATTGAATTAAAATTAAGAAGAAAGAAAGAGAGAGGAAGGGAGGGAGGAAAGGAAGGAAGGAAGGAAAGAAAGAAAGAAAGAAAGAAGGAAGGAAAGGAAGGAAGAAAGACAGACAGACACTGGTGGTTCACTCCTGTGATCCTAGCTACTCAGGAGGCTGAGATCTGCAGATCACAGTTCAAAGCCAGGCCTGCTAGGCAAATCTGTGAGATTCTTACCTCCAATGAACCACCAGAAAAGCAGAAGTGTATCTCAAAGTGATACAGCACTAACTTTGAGCAAAAGAAGCAAAAGGACAGTACCTAGGCCATGAGTTTAAGCCCTAGGACCAGAACTAAAAAAAAATTAAAATTAAACTGAGAGAGGGGAGGGGAGGAAGGGGGGAAGGAAGGGAGAGAAAGAGAATGGGTGGGTTAAATTGAAGAGACTGAAATAAAATAATCACCATTCAACTTACTGTAGGTTCTGGAGAATGTCTTTGTTCTTCAGCAGGCGTATCAGCATGGTTTTGGTTTGAATGCCTGTACATCTTGTCATAAGGTACAAAACCTTAGTCCGTACATTCTTATCACTGTCCATTAGTCCCATAGCCAATGGGACAGCAAAAAGATGGCTCATGAAGCCTAGTTTCTCTAGCATCTCCCAGGCCAGTTCACAGATTTTTGGATTGTCATGGGTTGTATCTTTCAGCAGACGATATGCTACCTCCGTGCGCCACCTTGGCAATATTTGGTAAGTGGCAAAAATTTGTGCCATGATATCAAAATATTTCTTGTATGTCTGTGCAGGACAGTAAGTGGTGAAGTTGAGAATGCTTTCTATTATGTTAGCTACAAGCCCATCACTAAGTTTTCTTCCTAACTGATTTTTGCCAAGCAAGCTTTCAAGGACAGTAAAAGAAGTTCTTTTCTCTACCCAGAATTCATCCTTCTGTTTTTTCCTTGCAACTTGCAGATTTTCTTCAGAGCCAGATTGCAATCTTAAGAGTTCAGTCACATCTCTGTACTTATCTCGATAGGGTGAAAAAAAATCATAGTGTAGGAAGACTGGGGTACCATCCGGCCAGAGTCTGGCACGGACCACTGAGTTGGGGATGTAGCAATCAGGAGCAAAGGGCCACTGACGTTGTTGGCCAAAGAAGCTCTTTAACTTGTGGTAGATGTCCAG
Organism: Dipodomys ordii; assembly: GCF_000151885.1. Taxonomy (NCBI): domain Eukaryota; kingdom Metazoa; phylum Chordata; class Mammalia; order Rodentia; family Heteromyidae; genus Dipodomys; species Dipodomys ordii. The sequence continues at coordinate 4,686,965 of NW_012267308.1, forward strand.
TCCATCCCAGCCAGTCAGCTGTAATTGAGGAGGAACATAGGGATGCTTATGTTGAGGTTTATGAATAGGCGATTCAGTAGCCTCAATTTCCATAAAATGTAATTTGGGTTTCTCTTTAGACACAAGGGATGTACGTGTCTCTTCCCCTACAACATGGGGCACATTATTATCAAAGGCAATGACCCGTTGGTTAACAAGGGTCTCTAGCCCCTTTAATTCCTGTATCCCATCTTTCAGATAGACAAATTTGGGTATATACAGTGTTTCAAACAAAAGGAAGAAGCTAGGAAGGAAGGGCTTAGGGATTTCTTGTATTTCATCTGCATTGTTTAGGTTACTTAGCTGAATCAGTCTATTTTGAGGGAGCAATTTTAAGCAGGATATTATGTAGATACTGTGGTTGAATGTCAAAAGCAGGTCACCCCGATCATTGGCAAAGCAGAGTGGACCAAAATGCAATGCTGAGTCTACCTCGGTTACAAGCTTACCAGCAAAGTCCCAGATCCGGACTGAGCCATCCACAGCTCCAGTGACAAAAAGTTTCAAGGGAAGGCAGACATCAAAGGAAGTAATAGCACACGTATGCAGTCTTTTTGACATAGAACTTGGTTTCACTTCTGACATTGTTAGAAAGTCTTGAAAGCGCCAGAGACACCAGCAGGATTTCTGTGTGAGGGCACCTACAGAACCTGGCATGAGTATCAAGTACTTCAGGGGGTAAACACAGAGAATTTTGCTGATGGGCTGTAAGATCAACTTCATCTCTTGAAGCACAACTTCTGTCAGGTGTACAATGTTGTCTCTGCCATAGGAACAGAGTAAGGGATCTTCAGCTTCACCATCTAGGGTAGACAATGCCAACACTGCCCCAGAGTGAAGAGTCTTTTCTATTCGGGCATAAGTACAGTTGGAGAGGACTCTCACGATGCCACTCTCATGGGCAGAGAACATCACTCCTTTTAGAACCTTACTCAAATAGTACCTCCCATAGGCCAGGCAGTTTATTTTATCCCTGTTGTTTTCTGAAGGACTCATGAAATACTTGGGTGCACAGGGAGAATGTGTTGTATCAAACACTATCACATCTGGACCTCCTAGTGCTACAAAGAGCTCCTCTCTGTCTGAGTCATAGGCCCAAGCCACAGCCTTATCTGTGACAAGCAGAGGCCAGGTGACAATCAGGAGCTCCCCAGTTACTGGAGACAAGAAGCGCATTAACCCATCTTCAGTGACACACAGGATCCGAGTCCAGTTAGGCCCACAGTAGACCCGCTTTATCCACTGAGTAGTAGAACCACAGACATTGAAGAGGCTGTAAAAGTAGGGCAGGTGGTTCACCAAGAAGGTCGATGTAGTCTGGCAGAAAAATGTGGCATCATCAATAAATTGCAGTTGTTCCAGATGCTCACCAACACTCAATTGTCTCATTAGGTTCCCAGAAGCAAAATCCCACTCCCTTAACACACCTTCTTTGTCTGCTGTTAGTAAGGTGTGGTTCTCTGGCCGGCTTTGGATACATTTCATAGGTGAAGAGTGAGCTTGGAAATGATGGAGGAAGTTACTCTGGTCTAAACCCCAAGCGTGAACCTCTCCAGCAGTATTTCCAGCATAAAAAATCCCTTTAGGGATGCAAGTAAAACAACAAGTGACTGGGTGCCCACTGGTTACGAGTGTAAATGTCTTTACTTCTTTCAACTGGCCCTGACCCTGGTGGGTAAAGACCCTCACCACATTTTCACACAGAGCCAGCACGGATCCCTCGGGGCCATTTGAAGAAAGGTCCTGTACAAGCTCTTGTTTGGGAATGGGCATTGTTTGAGCCATCTGGAGGCCCGTGCCATTTGGCAAGATAAACCAGGTAACCACAGCCCCCACAGTGCCCGACAACAATATCTCTGATTCTGCATCATAGCAGAGACAGTTGATGATGAAACGACAGGACTGTATACCCAGAGATGTGAATGCTCGATGGTGATCTCCAAAGAACCGCAGGTATGGGTCACCACAGTAAGCAACTAACATGTGGTAGGAACCCGTGTGGACCATGGCTTCAATGGCTGGCACTGGATCCACCAAGTGAAACTTCATCCTCTTAATCATTCCTTTTGTCTTCGGATCTGTATCCTGCATCCAGAGCACTGCCTAGAAGAGAATGAGAAATGGAAACCTGATCATCTCCCAAAAACCAGCCAAATACTTAGATTTTGTTCTCAAGAAAGATGGTGACTGGACACTGGCAGCTCATGCCTATAATCCTAGCTATTCAAAAGGCTGAGGTCTGAGGATCATGCTTTGAAGCCATCCCTTGGAAAGAAAGTCTGTGAGACTCTTTATTTCCAGTTAACCAACAGAAGAATAGAGCTGTGGCTCAAAGTGGTAGAGCACTAGTTGAGCAAAAAAGCTCAAGGATAGTGCGAAGGTCCAAAAAAAGAAAAAAAAAAGATGGGACAGTTTGACTCTGGGCATTACTATGCATTTGGTATGTAATAGAAGTATTGGTTCAAGGCCCTTTTCTTGGCCTTCAGTCTATGTTATAGGGAATATGAATTCTGTAGATGTGACAACTGGAGGTGAAAAGGATCACTGTGTAAAACCAGGATATGGAGATGATCTTACATGAGTTAATGAAAATGAGTTAATTCAGAGTTACTCATCATTCTGCAATTTGAAAAAGTTTTGGTAAGGTGCAGGTAAATTGGATTATAAAAGGTGTGTGTATGGAGAAGGGCGAGGGGAAGGGAAGGGGATGAAATATTATTACCTGCTGTACTTTTCCAAACTGTTCCATCCAGTTTAAGGAGACAAAGTAGTTGCTGTCAGTAGAGTAGAAACAGATAAAAGGCTTGTTCTTGGGATTGTGAGACTCTTGGTATAGAGTCTCCGGCCAGTCACTCAAGACAACCACATCATTACCAATCTGAGAGAGAAGAATGGCCTGAGCTAAGACATGAGTCCCCATCCATCCATCCATTCATTCATTCATTCTTTTTTTTGTGTGCTGGTACTAGAGCTTGAACTCAGTGCCTGGGCACTGGCCTGGAGCTTTGTCACTCAAGGCTGGTGCTTCCAGCGTCATCCAGCGTCACTTTTGGTGGTTACTTGGAGATAAGAATCTCATGGACTTTCCTGCCTAGGCTGACTTTAAACCAAAGACCCTCAGATCTCAGCCTCCTGAATAGCTAGGATTACAGGTGTGAGCCACAAACACGGCTTCCTTCACTGTTCTTATGTGTTAAAGAGAAAAATGTGCTATTTAGAACATGAGGTTAGCTATGTTTGAGCTCTAAAGTTCTGTATTATGTCCTATATGTATATGTATGTGCAACAGAGATATCTAACTTGTAATAAACAACACACTATGGTTTATTTATGTGAACTCTTTATACAGATTATCCTAAACTAAGATTCATGAGTTTTTTTTTTTTCTGGGGACTCCCCCTTCTCAGCAGGAACTTTTTTTTTTTTTTGCCAGTCCTGGGGCTCGAACTCAGGGCCTGGGCTCTGTCCCTGAACCTATCTGCATCTGCGCTCAAGGCTAGCATTCACAGCACCACTTCTGGCTTTTTCTGAGTAGTTTGTTAGAGATAAGAGTCTTACAGACTTTCCTGCCCAGGTTGGCTTTGGCGATCCTCAGATCTCAGCCTCCTGAGTAGAATTACAGGCATTAGCCACAGGCGCCCAGTTCTCAGCCGAAACTTTTTTTTTAATTTAATTTTATTTTATTTGTGAACATACTGTACAGAGGGGTTACAATTACATGGGCAGGATAATGCGTACATTTCTTACCAAGCATTGCAGCCTCCTCCTCAGCCGAAACTTTTATACTTATCTACTAAACAATACTCCATGAATATAACTCTCCAGATTTCTCTGCATGAGAACATGTGCTCTGATTACCCAAGAAGGAAAGTAATATACTAAAGTATTATTTATTTATTTTGTCAGTTGTGGGGCTTGAACTCTGGCCTGGGCACGGTCCCTCAGCTCTTCAGCTCAAGGCTAGTGCTTTACCACTTGAGCCACAGCACCACTTCTGGTTTTTTTTCTGGTGGTTAATTGGAGATAAGAGTCTCATGGACTTTCATGCCCAAGCTGGCTTTGAATTGAGTATTACAGGCGTGAGCCACCAGTGCCCGACTATAAACTGAAGTTTTAATACTTCTTTATTAATAATGTCCATCTTGCCTGCCTCCTGTCTCCACAAAAGATTTAAGACTACATTGAGAGCTAGGCACTTTTGGCTCATATCTGTAATCTTAGCTACTCAAGAGACTGAGATCTGAGACTTACAGTTTGAAGATAGCCCTGGCAAGAAAGTCCATCCAACTCTTATCTCCAATTAACTACCAAAAAGATAGAAGCTGTGGATCAAGTAGTAGAACATCAACCTTGAGTGAAAAAGCTAATGGATGCACACACACACACACACACACACACACACACACACAGAGGAATTCCTAGAGCTTGTTCCTATCTTGCCCAAGCCAAAGCCTCCCCTGGTAATTAGTCCAAGCCCATCATGAGTACAGTTCTCATATTCTCATACCTTTACGTTACTCAGTGTATTGTTTATGAGGAATTTCAAATCCTTCTGCGTAGGAATGAGTCTGGGTGAATCTGATGTCTTAGTAGTCTTCCAGTTTTTAAACATCTTGGGTTATAGAATTCGTATAAGGTAAGAGTATGAATCCAACGTGTGATATTAGCTAGATTTTAGAACTGAGAAAGAGGGAACCATGGGACAGGTTAGAAGAAGAACAGAAGTACTTATCAACAAGAGAAATTCCTGTTTTTTTTTTTTAAGTAAAAATGGACTGCAGATCTTTTCAATAACATTGGTGAACATCAGAAAGATTATACTGAGTTCAGGAAAGCAGACATAGGCTTAGCATTGGTGGCTCATGCCTGTAATCCTAGCTACTCCTAGCTGAGATCTGTGGATTGTGGTTCAAAGCCAGCCTGAGCAGGAAAGTCCATGAGACCCTTATCTCCAGTTAACCACTAGAAAACTGGAAGTGGCCCAGTGGCTCAAAGTAGAGTACTAGCCGTGAGCAAAAAAGTTCAGGAACAGCACTCAGGCCCTGAGTTCAAGCCCCACAACCAACAATAACAACAAAAAAGAGGACAAACAGAGTTTATTACACCATCTAATTCCATGTATATGAAATTAGAAAATAGTAATCCACAGGCTGGGAATGTGGCTTAGTGGTAGAGTACTTGCCTAGCATGCATGAGGCCCTGGGTTCCATTCCTCAGTACAACATAAACAGAAAAAGCCAGAAGTGGTGCTGTGGCTCAAGTAGTAGAGTGCTAGCCTTGAGCAAACGAAGCTCAGGGACAGTGCCCTGGCTCTGAGTTCAAGCCTTAGGACTGGCAAAAAAAAGAGTAATCCAACCTGTAAAGACAGATAACACATCATTGGTGACATCTGTCCAATTTAGGAGATTACTTTAGAAAGGGCAACAGTGAACTTTTTTCCAGTGTTAGTAATGTTCTGTATCTTGACTTTGATAATGATTTCATGTCTACATAAATAAGTGTATCTTTCAAATGATTGGGAATGAGGGAGAGAAAAGGAAAAGAGAAAGCAAGAAAAGAACAGAGGTAGATACAGCATAAAAATGCATTATTATTATTATTATTATTTTGTCAGTCCTGGGCTTGTATTCAAGGCCTGGACACTGTCCAGCTTCTTTTGCTCAAGGCTAGCACTGTACCACTTGAGCCACAATGCCATTTCTAGCTTTTTCTGTTTATGTAGTACTGAGGAATCGAACCTAAGGCTTCATGCATGCTAGGCAATCACTCTACCACTAAGCCACATTCCCAGCCCAATGCATTTTTTTTGGGGGGGGGGTGTCCGTTCGTGGGGCCTGAACTCTGGACCTGGGTGCTGTTCCTCAGCTCTTCAGCTCAAGGCTAGCACTCTACCACTTGAGCCACAGCGCCACTTCCAGCTTTTTTTATCTTTTTGCTTATGTGGTGCTGAGGAATAGAACCCAGGGCCTCATGCATGCAAGGCAAGCACTCTACCACTGAGCCACCTTCCCAGCCCGTCAATGCATTATTTTTTAACTGTAGGACTTTTACTATTAAACTCAGCAGACAAAAAAAATGCAAAATTTCTGAAAATGGATACTGGTGGCTCATGCTTATAATTGTAGCTACTTAGGAGGCTAAGATCTAAGGATGGCAGTTGAACGACAACTCAGGCAGAAAAGTTTGAGTGACTTTATCACCAATTATCCAGCAAAAAAAGTTAGACCTGGAGATGTGATTCAAGTGATAAAAACACTAGCTGTGGATGGAAAAGCTGAACAAGAATATGAGGTCAGCCGGGCCCTCACGCCTGAATTCCTAGCCACTCGGGAGGCTGAGATTTGAGGATTGCAGTTCTAAGCCAGCCTGGGTAAGAAAGTCTGTGAGACTTATCTCTAATTTACCACCCAAATACTAGAATTAGAGCTATGACTCAAAGTGGTGGAATGCTAGACTTAAGCCCAAAAGCTCAGGGATAGTGCCCAGGCCTTGAGTTCAAGCTCTATGACCAAAGAACAAAAAAACAAATGAACAAAAGAATAAGAGTTCAATCCCTGGTATTAGCACAGCAATGATTTCCATAAATGTTCCTAAATATTTACTTTGAGTTTCTGAAATTATTATATTGGGGACACTGTATAGTGTGGAGGACCTTCTTTGGGATTCTTTTTTTAAAAATATTTTTTATTTTTTCGCTTTATTCATTTAGCAATGTGTAGGAATTCTTTGGGATTCTTATACCTGGTTCAACATTTCCAAGTGTTTCTCTTCTACCCAGCAAGAGTCACTATTTTATCTCAATTTGTACTACAAATCAAGTTTAACACTTTCCAAAGTCTTACATAGACTTTTCTAGCACATTCATGGAAGTCCAAATAATTGAATTTTGCAAGGAAAGGTGTTTGTGTGTGTGTGGGGGGGGGGGGTTGGTCCTGGGGCTTAAACTCAGGGCCTGGGCACTGTCTATGAGCTTTTTTTTTGCTCAAGGCTAGTGATTTACTACATAAGCCACAGCTCCACTTTTTAGTAGTTCATTGGAGATGAGTCTCGTGGACTTTCCTGTCTGGACTGGCTTTGAACCACAATCCTCAGATCTTAGTCCCCTGAGTAGCTAGGATAACAGGTATGAGCCACCAGTGCCCCACCAAGAATTTTTTTAAATGAGAAAATGAAAAATATTTAAATATCTAGAAGAAGAAACCACTTTTAAGAAGGGAGAGTAAAAGTTCAGGAAAGGGAGAATAGGCTGTTACTCCAAGATGATAGGAAGAAAATTGAGCTTTAATCCACAAGTCTCAGGGTGTCATTAAAATTTCTTCTGGCAACTTAAGACTAGAAGCTATGATGGGGAAAATGGGGATTTCCTGACCCTTCAAACTCCTAAATAAAGACTTCATTTCACCAGGTTTCTGATTAGTCAAACACTTCACTTTAATCCCTTCTTGACTTTTTCCATATTACAGCATTTAGAAAAAAAGGTGAGGTAATGAAATTCAAAAAAGGCTGTGTGTGTGTGTGTGTGTGTGTGTGTGTGTGTGTATGCACACACACATGCTAGTACTGGGGCTTGAATTTAGGGACTCACACTATCACTTAGCTTTTTCTGGAGTTCTACCATTTAAGCCTTACCTCCACTTTTGGCTTTTTACTGGTTAATTGGAGATAAGTCTCTCAGACTTTTCTGCCCGGCTGGCTTTGAATCACAATCCTCAGATCACAGTTTCCAGAATAACTAGGATTACAATTGTGAGCTACCAGCACCCAACTCAAAAGGCTTAAATTTAAAAAAGAAAGCACTACAAATGTTATTACTGCCAAAAGGCCATGCTGAGTTAGAGGGAGGATAAGAGAGATGAATCAGAAACATTAGAGTCAAATAGAACTTACATTAAAATCCCGGGTTCTGCCACTTCAGTGTTTCCTCTTTATTTCTTTTAGACTTCTCAGCTGAACAGTCTTATCTCACAGAAAGCAGAGGACTTAATGAGCTCAGCTGGACCTATGCCAATCACTATACTTTGTCCCAGCAGGGAAAAGCCTGCTGATATAAAATATCCTAGGCTTCCTCACCCACTTTCCATTCTCTCTTAGCACAATCATCTCTTCATCGTCTCTAGACAATTACATACCATTAGTTCTAGAAGAGACAAAGTCTTTACAACTTCCCATAGAAAAGTGAGTCACTGGCTCCAACATCATAATGCATCAGACTCCTCCCGTCCCCTCCCCCACCCTAGACATGGTGTCCAGTGACAGTGCTACCATTACTTAGAACCTGAAAAATCCCCAGTGGGATCTTATACTTTTTAAGAAATTAAGCTGGGCACCAGTGGCTCATGCCTGTTATCCTAGCTACTCTAGAGGCTATTAGGATGGTGATTTGAAGTCAGCCCAGGCAGGAAAGTCCAGGAGACTCGTCTCCAGTTGGCCACCAGAAAACCAGAAATAGAGCTGTGGCTCAAAGTGGTAGAGCACTAGTCTTGTGCAAAAGTGCTCAGGGACAGTGCCAGGCCTTGAGTTCAAGCCCCACAACTGACAAAAATAAAAACTAAACTAAACTTAAAAAACTCAGCCAGTGCTATCTAAGCTACTTAGAAGGCTGAGATCTGAGGATCACAGTTGGAAGCCAGCCCAGGCAGGAAAGTTCATGAGACTCTTATCTCCAATTAATCACAGGAAAAGCTGGAAGTGGAGCTGTGGCTCATGTTAGGGTGTTAGCCTTGAGTAAAAGGAGCTTAAGGACAGCACCTAGGCCAAGCCCAGGATTGG
>NW_012267308.1:4698162-4702220 GCF_000151885.1 Dipodomys ordii
TCCTCCTTTTCCTCTTCCTCCTCCTTTTCCTCTTCCTCCTCCTTTTCCTCTTCCTCCTCCTTTTCCTCTTCCTCCTCCTTTTCCTCTTCCTCCTCTTCCTCTTCTTCCTCTTCCTCCTCCTCCTTTTCCTCCTTTTCCTCCTCCTCCTCATCTTCGTCCTCAGACAAACTCACTAGCCCCACATTGTCTAATAGGGTTTCCATTTCTTTACAAAATTTCTCTTCACTTTCCAGCTCCTCTTCACTGAAAAGCTTTCCTTTTTTGGCAGAAATTCTCCTCAACTGTTTTCTTTTTTTCCACATTTCTTTAAAGAATGGGATTTCCTCTTCTTCCTCTACTACTGCTTCCTCTTCTGTAGCCTGTATGAATTCTTCCTGTTCTCTGGCCAATATAGTTTCTTGTTCCGCCACCTTTTCCTCTAAGCCTATCATTTCTCTCATTTCCTTGGCCAGTTTTCTCTGCTTTTTGGCCAGTTTCTTCTCATCTTCAGTCATTTCTACTTGTTCCTCAGAAAAATCCCAGTCTTTGATATCAAGTCTGTCCTCTTCCTTACTTAATTTGTGCTCCTTAGCAAAGAGTGCTCCCTTTTTCTTTGCCATCTTTATTTCTTCCTGAGTTATTTTCCTTTCATTACTGACTAGATTTTGAAGTGCCTTTAAGAAATGCTTTGTTTTTATTGGCTCGTTGGCAATATCCTGCTTTTCTAGAACCATTTTCCTTAGTATCTTGGCTAACTTCCTTTCTTCTTGGGCATATGCCCTATGTCCTCTAGTTAATTCCAAGTTTCCTTTGGCAATGTCCCTCTCCTCTGTGGCCAGCAGCCTATCTTCATACGTAAGTATTTTCTCCTCTAGTAACAGTTTCTTCCTTATTGTGCCTATTTCACGATCAAGTGCTGTTCCGTCTCTTGACATTTTCTGAATGTCTCCCTTGGAGAGAATTTTAATCTCCTCAGACAGCCTCTTTTTCTCTTGGGACAATTTTTTCATTTCCATCTTGAGTGCCCTTTCTTCTCTAAGAATATCCTGCTCTTCTCTGAGCAGTTTCTTTTCCTGGAACAATGCCTTCTTCTCTGTAATTAATTCTATCTTTTCCTTGGCTATTTTCTCCTGTTTTTCAGCTAAACTTTTACTAGCTTGAGCCAGCTTCTTCTCCGAAACAATAATATTCACCTTCTTCTGGTTTAGTGCTAACTTTTCCTGTTTCATCTCCTCCTCTAATTGAGTCACTTTGTCCTTGAATAGCTCCAGTCTTTTCTTTATTTGAATTAACTCTTCTTTCCCTTGGAGGAGTCTTTCTTTGTCTTGCTGGAGAACCTTTTTCCTTGGAGGAAATTTTTCCCTTTCCTGAGCCAGATAGTTCCTTTCCTGAGTTATAGCTTTTTCTTCCTCGGCCACTCTTTTCTTGTTCTTTCTGACTTCTCTCTTATTAAGGATCAGGCTGTCCTTTTCATGGATCAGTTTATCTTTGTTTATTTTTATTGCCTCCTTTTTCTGAGCTAGTCTTTTCCATTCCAGATCTAACATTTCAGGATCTATTATGGCTGTGTTCTTGCTAAGTTTCTCTTCTTCCTGGGTCAGCAGCTCTTCTTCCCAAGACATTTCTCTCTCTCTCTTATTCAGATGCTCCTCCTGCAAGTTGAGTGCCTTCTCTTTTTCAGATAGTTCCTCTTTTTCTTCAAATAGTCTTTCTTCTTTCAGATTCAGTTCATCTTCTTTAGAAGCCAACTCCTGCATGTTCCATTCCAGCTCTTCTATTTGTTTAGCCAGCTCATCTTCTTGCAACTCCAGATCTTTCTCCTTCTGGGCCATTACTTTCATTTTCTCGGACAACATTTGTTTTACCTCAGTGACTTTTTGTCCTTTCTTTGCGACTTTCTCTTCTTCTCCAGCTATTTTCTCCAGTTTTGTGGCCAGATCCTTTTTTTTCTGGGCCAATTGTTCTGCTTCCTTGCTTAGGCTTTCCTCTCTTGAAGCCAGTTTTTCCTCTTTCTTGCCAATTTTCCTCTCACTAATGGCCAGTTCCCCAACTTTGGGGGCCATTTTCATATATGTTAGGGCCAATTTTCTCTCTTCCTTGGCTAGAGTTTTCTCTTCTCGTGCAAGTTTCTCCTCTTCTTGTGCTAGTAATTTCTCTGCTTTGGCTAGTTGTCTTTCAGCTTGGGCTCGTTTCCCCTCTCTCCAGGCCTGTTTGTATTCTTCTTGGATCTGTTTCTGTTCTTCTGTGAGTATCCCCTCCTCTTCCTCCTCTTCTTCCACCTCCTCCTTCTTCTCTTTCTCCTCCTCCTCTTTCTTGCCCTTCTTCTCCTCCTCTTCTCCTACTTCTTCTTTTTCTTCTCCTTCCTCTTCTACTACTACTCCTTTTGCTTCTTTGCCTTTTTCTCCTTTTTCTTCTTTGCCTTCTTCTTTTCCTTCTGCTGCCACTACTGTGGCTGCAGCTTCTTCTACTTTTGCTTCTTCTTTCTTCTCCTCAGACACTCTCTTCTCCAGCATCTGTTCTTCCTCTTCCTGAATCTTGGGTTCCATCTTTTCCCAGATCTTTTTCCATTCATCCCATGTCATCATCTTTTTCTCTTTCTGCACCTCCATATCTGGGAATAGCTCCCTTTTAGCCCTGCGTTGTCTCTTCTTCTCTTTCCCTTTCCTTTCCTCTTTCCCTTTCACTTCCTTTTTCTCTTTCCCTTTCACTTCCTCTTTCCCTTTTACTTCAGTTTCCTCTTTCCCTTCCTCTTCCCCTTCCTTTTCCTCTTTCCCTTTCACTTCCTTTTCCTCTTTACCTTCCTCTTCCTCTTTCCCTTTCACTTCCTCTTTCCCTTTTACTTCAGTTTCCTCTTTCCCTTCCTCTTCCCCTTCCTTTTCCTCTTTCCCTTTCACTTCCTTTTCCTCTTTACCTTCCTCTTCCGTTTCCTCTTTCCCTTCCTCTTTCCCTTCCTCTTTCCCTTCTTCTTTTCCTTTCACTTCCTTTTCCTCTTCCTTTTCCTCTTTCCCTTCCTTTTTTCCTTTCCCTTCCTCTTTCCCTTCCTCTTCCTTTTCCTCTTTCCCTTCCTCTTTCCATTTCCATTCCTCTTTCCCTTTCACTTCCTTTTCTTCTTTCCCTTCCTCTTTCCATTTCCCTTCCTTTTTCTCTTTCCCTTTCACTTCCTCTTTCCCTTTTACTTCAGTTTCCTCTTTCCCTTCCTCTTCCTCTTCCTTTTCCTCTTTCCCTTCCTCTTCCTTTTCCTCTTTCCCTTCCTCTTTCCCTTTCACTTTCTTTTCCTCTTTCCCTTTCACTTCCTTTTCCTCTTTCCCTTCCTCTTTCCCTTTCACTTCCTTTTCCTCTTTCCCTTTCACTTCCTTTTCCTCTTTCCCTTCCTCTTCCTTTTCCTCTTTCCTTTTCACTTCCTCTTCCTCTTTCCCTTCCTCTTCCTTTTCCTCTTTCCCTTCCTCTTTCCATTTCCCTTCCTTTGTCTCTTTCCCTTTCACTTCCGCTTTCCCTTTCACTTCCTTTTCCTCTTTCCCTTCCTCTTTCCCTTTTTCTTCCTCTTTCCCTTTCACTTTCTTTCCCTCTTTCCCTTTTACTTCCTTTTCCTCTTTCCCTTTCTCTTCCTCTTTCCCTTTCACTTCCTTTTCCTCTTTCCCTTTCACTTCCTTTTCCTCTTTCCCTTTCACTTCCTTTTCCTCTTTCCCTTTCACTTCCTTTCCCTCTTTCCCTTTCACTTCCTCTTTCCCTGTCACTTCCTTTTCCTCTTTCCCTTCTTCTTTCTCTTTCCATTCCTTTTTCCCTTTCACTTCCTCTTTCACTTCCTTTTCCTCTTTCCCTTTCCATTCCTTTTTCCCTTTCACTTCCTCTTTCCCTTTCACTTCCTTTTCCTCTTTCCCTTTCCATTCCTTTTTCCCTTTCACTTCCTCTTTCCCTTTTACTTCCTTTTCCTCTTTCTCTTCCTCTTTCCCTTTCCATTCCTTTTTCCCTTTCCCTTTCATTTCCTCTTTCCCTTCCTCTTCCTTTTCCTCTTTCCCTTTCCATTCCTTTTTCCCTTTCACTTCCTCTTTCCCTTTCACTTCCTTTTCCTCTTTCCCTTC